>NC_142709.1:46123675-46426706 GCF_055471065.1 Atractosteus spatula | reverse complement strand
GAAAGAACAAAATATAATCTTCCAAATTAATGGTAACGTTCAAAATTACATTTATTCTCAAAACTGTTATCTAGAATTAAATCTCATGTTTCTAGACATCTTTCAAAGACTGATATTTTATGTCAATATGACGTCATATTTGTAAAAATTTACACATTTCATGGAATTGTGGTCACAAGTGCTCCTTGTATTATATATTCTGTGAATTATAGAAAATATCTAATACATTATTAACATAGGATAAATATATACAACATGGATGTATGTATTTATACATCAGACTTTTTGTAGCTCCTAAGCAGCTTTGTGAATTTATTTATTTTTTCCTTGGTGCTCACAGTACATCCTGGTGTATTTTATGCATAATATGGTCTGTCATTAATTTCGGATCCTAAAGAGAGCTGTATTTGTTCAAAGTTATTTACACACCGAGACAGGGTTGCAACAACTTCTGCTTCCTTTTTGTTGCATGAGAGGTGAAATTCAACATCTTCTGCATGCTCATTAATTCTGATGACAGATAATTTCGGAAATAAAGTAAATATATTTTTTGTTTCCTGTTTATATAAGCACTTCTTCTAAGAAATATTTGCTTCACTGAAACACAGTAGTTCATCCCTTAGGTATTCTATGTCTGTTCATTCTGAGTCTTCACAATACTAAATGTTAGCTAAACTTGTCTGTCATACATCAGAACGCAGTGACTGGCTGATTCTTATCAGTGTTTGGATTGTTCTGAATTTTTTGGGGGAGGAACAGTCTCACTAAATTAAAAACACAGTATCTCACATAAATATAATTTGAATAGATAATCCTGATATATAGTGCTCTGTGTCTCAGTCTCACTATACAGATGCAGCCATTCAAAGTGCGCGGTACAGACACGTACCGGAGGTAATTGGCTACGGCGTCGCGCATTGTGACGCACGATGACGCGCGGTACCGCGGCACGTGATTGGTTGACTCGTGGTCCGTTGGTCTGTCGTAGAAAGATTTACAGTAAACGTCTTTACTGTGCCCATTTTAGTATTGAATATTTATATGGAATTTTACCACTGAAGGGAAATCTTAGTAGCTGAGCATAAAAAGAATAGGAGCATACTGTAACGTGTGTGAAGGCCATAAACGATATTAATTTTGGAACATAAACATACAGTATATGGCTGGTCTTGGTACTTTAAAGAAAAAATACACACCAGTATTCCTTTTCTCCCTAAACATTTTAAGCATCAAAGTCTTTAACTAAGAGATACCGGAGTCAACAAGCATACCTTTAGAATTTGATTAAAAGGGAATATAATATGGAATCGCATATCTAAAGAAATTAATAACGATATAATTATATTCATGTACCACAACACAAGAATACTACACGCTGTACATTGTCTGTTGATAATATTTCTGTAGTGCTTTTTCAGCACTCTGCATGTGACCTTGCCGGTGGTGCTGTGGGTTAGGTTCCTGACTCCTATGTCACATGGTCTGTGATTGAATCCCACTGGAGCCATGACTTTTTTTTTAACAAACATTTCTTTGAAAAAATGAAACATTTCCCTTGGTCAGAGATTAAATAAAACCTCACTCGCACCAAACAAATTTATATTTCTAAATATCACAACATGATCGAATTTAAGTCATTTTAATAACAATGAATAGTAACCTATCCATTACAATATAAACATTTATATTGATTTAAATTGCGTTTTGATTTAAATCATAAACGCGTGTTTAAATATGTGTTTTTTGATTCACAATCAGACAAATGCAACATAAATTGATATCTCTGTCTTCTAAGTATCTTAATAAACTTTCAGCATAACTTTCTCCCCATTTAGATTTATTTTTCTTGGGATCTTGGGATCAAACGTGGAAAGATTAGATTGTAATCGTTTTTATTTTTTAAATACATTTTATAAAAGTGTAATCTATGCTAAAAAGTTGTACACCACCTACTATAAAGATACATATTGTAATACTTTCGGGTTCAGATAGGACAGACATGAGAACTCAGATTTGCGGAGTTAAAGCAAGTTAAAGCCTTGATTTTATATATCACCTTTAAAAGTGGAATCTCAAAGCAAAGTAAATACCCAACACTGATTGTACCCATCTGTCATGCTAATAAAGCACCTTGAATTGAATTGCATTGAGGGAGAGAGGGTGAGCGAGAGAGCCAGGACAGACAGGCAAATAAGATACATTCCACAGACATTCACAACAGCGACATATCATAAAACGTTTGCACATATAGTTAAGTTATTACTTGGTTTTCAAAGTGCAATGAAATACAATATTGTTGTTGTTGCTGTTATTGTTGTTTTTATCCTGTAAAGTGTTTTGAGAAGCCACCTTTAAAGGCGATATATAAAAGCGCTGATTCTTATGGAATGTGTTCCGCCGGGGATTCAAAATTGTTTTTATTTTTTTAATCGCGTATCTAAGGAAATAGCAGTATAACTTTGTTCATGCACAAACAGTGGCATGTTACATTATTAATTTGGGTGTCTCCTCTTGCCAGAAAGCTCTAAATTGCACTTTGAGTGCGGTTTTTGACTTTTTCTAAATTGCAACCCATAAATAAAGCTGATACAGTTTAGACTTTGAATTATTTTAAACTGTATTACAGCAGCACAATGGACAATGCAACGTAAATTGCAAAAATGCACTTGGAATCTGTCCAAGCCCTACTTTGTCAGGCATTTTCTTTTACTGCAACGGACATAAAAACTCCCTTGCTTTTAACACAGTGTTTCATAATTTCTAACTACGAAAATTATTTAAACTGCGACACTTATCATTCAACCAGAGCTCGAAATATCACAAGGACCCTCAAGAGCACAGCAAAGACTGTATTAAAAGAATCGCGTATCTAAAGAAATTAATAAGATATAATTATATTCGTGTACTGCGACAGGGCTGTGTAGGGCTGTTTCACCTCTCTCTTCATGTGACTCTATTCAAAAGCCATTTAGCAGAGAGGGGATGAGAAGAGTGACAAACTAGTATACTTTAGATCCTTTTTTCTGAACCGGGGAAAATCTGGTCATGTTTCTGTATAACAATAATAAAAAACATTATTTTACATATCACCTTTAAAAGTGGCATCTCAAAGCAATACAGTAGATGGAAAAACAGTTAAAAGAACAGACTGTTAGACTAGAGGAAAAGAGCGCCTCCTTCTACGGAGCATTCCGTTGATCCGATCACGAATTCTTTTCCAGTCGCACGAAGTAAGGGTTGAGAATCTCCGATTCACCATGCTACTAATGGTTTCCCAGAGATTGCAAGGCAAGGCACTTTTGCCTCTGGACCCATCGAAATTTACAGACGTGATCCACCCCCAGTAAATTTCAAAAGTCACAAGATTTCGAAACACGAGGGCGGCATAGCGGTCGGCTCTTGCTTTACCGTCCAATGAAAGGCAGGTTCCTTTTGCCAAAGTCGGGAGACATTAGAGGTTTGCCACACCCGGACTGTTAAACCAACGCATTATCACGTCAAAGCCCATTGAGGAGCCGGGCGCAACAATTGTTTTGTCCCTTGATTTAATGATCTGCATTAATTACAGTAATCGAGTTCCTACTCTTTGCAGACGACCTGGTCCTGCTGTCACCCACAGAACAGAGGCTGCGGCAGAACCTGTCACTGCTGGAGCAGCACTGTCAGACCTGGGCGCTGACAGTCAATCTGGATAAGACCAGAGTTATGGTTTTCCAGAAAAAAAGCCAGACCTCAGGGAAACAGGTACAAATTCACACTTAACAACAACACATTAACACCTAACAACGGGAGCAGGGCCGAATTAGGCCAGTACCCACTATTGTTAAACATACAGAAAAGAATATTAATGAATTGGCTTTAGTATTAGCCATACAGAACATTAAAGTGCCCCTTTCCATTCAGCGGGTGTCTGAGCCGCTGTGTCCTGTCTTCTGACAGTCGCTGTTGTGAATGTCTGTAGAGTGTATCTTATTTTTAGTACTATATTTTTATATTATATTCCCTATTAATCAAACTCTAAGAGTATGTATCGGCTTGTCCCCCCCTCCCGCCCCTCTCTGTGTACAGTAGAGCCTCCTGTCCAGCCAGCACATGTCCACAGACATTCACAACAGCGACATATCATAAAACGTTTGCACATATAGTTAAATTATTAGTTGTTTTTCAGGAAGTTAAAAAAAACACTTGAATTACTTATCCAGTCTCTCGAAATAAAGTTATTTTTCAAGCAATGCAACAAACGTCGGGCAATGTGTTTTTTTTTAATCCAACATTGACAGCCACATCTTAAATCGTGTCAGTCAGCTCTTTTTTCTCTATTTGAATTGTGGCGATTCAAACAACCTGGGATAACAAGTGGTTTCAAAGTCACCGAGCTCACAGAGCTTCAACAACAGATGACAATTCCCTTAGTCCTTCCTTAGTCTTCCTGAAATTGTCGGATTATGAGTGAATAAAAGCATCTTATTAAAAACACATTTGCGTTTGTTTGGGAGCTATATTACGTATTTTTCATATGTAAGATATAATGATGTGTTCCCGCTTACACATCGCACGACTTTAAAAGCTAGAAAAACAGGTTTCAATTCACATTATCTGGCGAGCCTTGATTTGTCAAAGGACAGCACAAAAAAACAGACAATACACAGGGGGGGGAGGGCAAGCGAGAGAGAGTTTTTTGCCCTCTGTCAAAAAACCCCAAATCACCCGGGGCAGAGACTCTGGGGTGATCATTGTGTGGTACAGAGCGGAGCTCAGTCACTCCAAACAAGTAGTAAAGAGAGGAGTCAACAGTTGATTTAAGGACGCTCTGTCAAAGTGCAATGAAATACAATATTGTTGTTGTTGCTGTTATTGTTGTTTTTATCCTGTAAAGCATTTTGAAAAGCCACCTTTAAAGGCGATATATAAAAGCGCTGATTCTTATGGAATGTGTTCCGCCGGGGATTCAAAAATTTTTTTTTTTAATCACGTATCCAATTAAATAGCAGTATAACCTTTATGTGATATCACCTTAAGGACAGCACATACAAGGGTTAATTGCACAATGAACCGCGCCAAGAAATTTAAAATAGTCTTCTTTAGGTGTGAGGGTAGGAGTGGATCGCAGCAGGCATAATCAGCAAATTAGGAAAACAAAGAACACGACAGGTGAGACGTGTATCCAGAGAGCGAGTGATCAGAAAAAGGGACAGCTGTTACGCCCAGGTTTTCGACGCAATTGTTTTAAATTGCTAATGCATCAGACACATTTCCTGGTGTCCTGGTATTAGCTCATCGGTATGGTGTAAGTTTTATTTGTACCATACCATACAGTATATAAGTACAGAATTCAAGCTGCACCACTGTTTCGCTTTGGTAAGGAGACAGACAATGGCCAAAATCACGAAGACTCTCTCACACCAAATAATGAAGATGAAAAGAAACGGGAAGTCAACACGGGACATTGTACAGCATTTAGCTTCGATGGACATCTTTGTTTCTGAAAGCACAGTGAGACGACATTATAAAGGGGAGAGGAGGCAAAGAGAATCTAAACCGAGGGTGATTCAAAGGTAAATAACTTTCTAAAAATACTTTTCTTGCATGTAAATACAACTACACACATTATTTTTAAAACTAACTGTTGATCTCTTTTTTTTCAAGTCCTATTGTGCGAGCTATCGACAAACTGACTGATGAAAATGATGAGCTACCGGCGATGCAAGTCCAAAGACGGCTATGGGCTGACCTCGGTGCGACCGTTAGTCTGACATCGATAAGAAGAGTGCGCAGGAGGCTTGGATGGAGATACAGAAAAACCAACACATGCCCCATGATAAGGCTAAAAAACAAAGAGGAAAGACTCAAACAAACGCTCCAATGGATTGAACAGGGGGAGGCATTTCAGGATGTACTTTTCACTGACGAAACAACAGTGGCTCTGGAACAGTTTTCAACAATGTCATTTTGCTAAAAGGGGAGATATGTGGACAAGCCAAAGCCCAAACATCCACTGAAGGTTCACGTATGGGGGGTATATCTAGAAGAGGCCCTGGACCACTTCTTATTTTCGAAGGAATTATGGACCGTGAATTCTTCGAGGAAGTCATGGTCACACAGCATGCCCCCCCATATATCAGGGAGCACTTTGGATCAAGGCACCATCTCTTTCAAGACAACGATCCGAAACACACAGCAGCAAGGGCGAGGCTTGTAGCAGAAGGAGTGAACTGGGTGAAAACTCCAGCTGAATCCCCAGATCTAAATCCGATAGAGATGGTTTGGCATTCGCTGAAAGACTACGTTCGGAAAACTGCTAAGCCCGTCACAAAGCAGGAACTGATCGATGCGATCTATAAATTCTGGGAGGAAGAACTGACCGAACAAAATTGTAACAATTTTATTAACAGGCTGTTTCGTGTTCTTCCTGGGATTGTTGACCGGGGCGGGGGACATTCGGGAATGTGAGTCTGAGAAAGACAGTCTCACGTTTGTGAACAGTCTGTCCACAAACAAAACATTCCTGTTAGACAAGAGGAATGTAAAAAAAAACAATTACTTTTTGTCAATGAAAACCTGTGTGTGTGTCTCTCTCTGCTGGATGTCTCTCTCTCTCTCTGCTGAATGAATAAAAGCATTTTATTAAAAACGCGTTTGTGTTTGTCTGGGTATTTACTTTGTAATCTGTGGTTTACATCTACTGTATTGCTTTGAGATACCACTTTTAAAGGTGATATGTAAAATAAAGTTTTTTATTATTGTTATAGAGAAACATGATCAGATTTTCCCTGGTTCAGAAAAAAAGATCTAAAGTGCTACACCTAACTTTCTTAATTCGATGTATTTAAAGCAGTGAACTACTGTAGGTGTAACATAATATTCAGAAATACAATCGAGAATAGTTTTGTGGTGTTTATATAGATGAAACGTTCCTAAAACGTATAACGTAACAAAATTAAAGACGATTAAAATCTGTAATCTTTCCACTTGTACTGTATGTCATTTGAAAATACAAGAAGTTTCTGCTTTGTGTAAGGATGGTATCAAAAAGTAATCTAAGTGGTGAGAAAGCTGTGCTCAATGTATTTAAGGGACTTAAAAGTAAAAGGAGATGCTTCATATTGCTTGACTAATTTTAAAAACTAAGTTATAAATGCAGACGCTCCCTCGGTGCCGCGCCGGGTGTAAATATCAAAATATACATTCGTCCCGGGCAGAGGCCGAAGAGCGCCCGGCTGGGGTGCGTGGGGAAGAGCAGGACAGGAGTGAAAGTGGTCAGGGCGGGGTTTAGGAAGGCCTCCGACCAGTGCGGCTGTCCCACAGTGAAGCGGGCGTACAGTCTGGGCAGGTATAGATTACACTTTTCTAAAAGGTATTTGAAAACTAAAAACGATTACAATCTAATCCTTCCACGTTTGATCCCAAAATCCCAAGAAAAATAAATCTAAACGGGGAGAAAGCTATGCTGAAAATTTATTAGGATACTTAGAAGACAAAGATACTGTATCAATTTATGTTGCATTTGTCAGATTATGATTAAAAAAAACACATATAATTAAACACGAGTTTGCGATTTAAATCAAAACGCGATTTAAATCAATATAAATGTTTATATTGTAACGCATACTGTCCAGCCTCCATTTCTCTTTAAAAATTTACTCTATTACAAATTTACAATTTGTTGATAATAGAAATGTTAGGTTCTTTAAAGTTTTTTGATAGTTGACCCACCCAGGCAGCAAAAGATCAGCTGCACTGGTAAGATGCGACACCGAAGATATGATTAATAACCTTTTAAATCTGAAGGGAGATCTGAAGGGATCCCCCCACACACACACACACAATAGAAGCAGGAAGCAGAAACAGGGACCGTTGTCAGAAGGGAAGAAGGTGACTATTCATTGTTATCAAAAATGACTTAGATTCGATCATGTTGTGATATTTTGAAATATAAAAGTCAATTGATTGTCCATAATATTGCTATTCTATTTTTTCAAAGAAATGTTTGTTAAAAGAGAAAAGTCCCAGCGCCAGCTGGATTTGAACACACAACCCATGAATAGGTAATCAAGCACGTAGACCAGTGGGCTACAAGGGAAGTCTCATGAAGAGAGGGGCGAAACAGCCCTACACAGCCCTGTCGCAGTACACGAATATAATTATATCTTATTAATTTCTTAAGATACACGATTCTTTCAATACAGTCTTTGCTGTGGTCTTGGGGATCCTTGTGATATTTCGAGCTCTGGTTGAATGATTAGTGTCGCAGTTTAAATAATTTTCGTAGTTAGAAATTATGGAATGCTCTTTTAAAAGCAAGGGAGTTTTTATGTCCGTTGCAGTTTTTTTGCAACATGAATATAATTATATCGTTATTAATTTCTTTAGATACGCGATTCCATATTATATTCCCTTTTAATCAAATTCTAAAAGTATGCTTGTTGACTCCGGTATCATGTTAGTTAAAGACTTCGATGCTTAAAATGTTTAGGGAGAAATGGAATACTGGTGTGTATGTTTTCTTTAAAGTACCGAGACCAGCCATATACAGATGCAGCCATTCAAAATGCGCGGGCGATACCGCATTATTTTCCGGTACGCTGTACGCAGTCTACCGCAAGTTACCGGTAAATACCGCAAGCAAAATAATAGTATCCGGAATTTCCGCAAGGTGGAGCTAATAAAGCTCAACCTCTCCTGTTTGAGCTGTAGCCATCAAAGTCTTTAACGAAGATATTACTAATAGTATTAATAATAAATGACCTTGGACAAGCTGTAAACTCAAAGTATTGCCCTGGTCCACATTCTTTTTTTCATTGACCGTCTTTGTAAAAGTAACACCACAGCATTTCGCAATCACGCATTTTTTTCCAATCATGCAAAGTACAGTCATTTTTGAGAATCGATTCACCATGCCTTACAAATGTCATAAAAGAGATTGATTTAGGAACATAAACATATTACCGTATGCAAACTGTACTGTATACAGTATGTATATGTATATTTAATGTCTTAACTGTGTCCATTTAAGTATTGAATATTTATATGGAATTTTACCACTGAAGGGAAATCTTAGTGCCTGAGCATAAAAAGAATAGGAGCATACTGCAACGCGTGTGAAGGCCATAAACGATATTAATTTTGGAACATAAACATACAGTATATGGCTGGTCTCGGTACTTTAAAGAAAACATACACGAAACATGGTTTCATTATGACCAGAATTGGTCTTGAGATATTTTTAACTTGATTTACAGTATTTGAGAGGTATGTCTTGACACCGATACTACGTAAGTACTGCTCACGTACTGTATATGTTTCTAGGTTTATATTATGCATTTCATACGGTCAAATTACTTTTGAGCAACTGATAAGAAGCGCGAAACGGTATGCCCAGGGCGTTTTAGTTTTGTTTTGTGCGGGGACTGCTTTAACTATATTGCCATGGATTGATTAGAGATATCAAGTACATACAAGTCATTTTTTAAATGTTGTAGTCTGTCTTGTAAAAATGTTACGAGAACATCATCTGTCAACAATTACACAGGTTCTGTTTCCATATTGCGGATTTTGGTTACGTAATATTATTTTCTAATTTAACGTTGTGAATATATGATTTGGGCAAACAGAGCTGCAAAGAAGTACATTGTGGGTTGTTGTTTTCTTTTGCAGTTTTATCTAGAACAAGCGATGCTTAAACCTTTGTCTGATTCTTGTGAAACTATACACACTACAGTTACCCACAGTAGGAGTTGACTTCAGTGATGTCACTGATGGGATGTTTCTAAAAATCCATCCTCTGTAAAACGTCTTCTCTAGTTGTCCTGCATATGTATTCGCTAATGAAGCTGTGTGTTCTGAGCCTGGATCTCTACATTTCTGTATGAACCAGCTTAGAGGGCTAAAGACAGCTTGTGTTAAAATTGAGTGTAAGGTAATTTATGCTTCTAAAGTCATGGTCAGCATTTATTATTGTACTGTGCTGTAAACTTGTTCTGTGCCTAGTCACATTATTTTATAGCGTTTTTATAGTGTTATCAAATCTGGTGGCGCTGTGTGTTAGTTTCCTGACTCCCATGTCACATGGTCTGTGATTGAATCCCATGGAACTACAGTATGACTTTATATTTTAACAAACATTTCTTTGAAAAAATGAAACGTTTCCCTTGGTCAGAGATTAAATAAAACCTCACTCGCACCAAACAAATTTATATTTCTAAATATCACAACATGATCGAATTTAAGTCTTTTTAATAACAATGAATAGTCACCTATGCATTACAAAATAAACATTTATATTGATTTGAATCGCGTTTTGATTTAAATCGTAAACGCATGTTTAAATATATGTGTTTAAAGGCGATATACTGTATAAAAGCGCTGATTCTTATGGAGTGTGTTCTGCCGAGGATTCAAAAAATTTATTTTTTTTAATCGCGTATCTAAGGAAAATTGCAGTATAACTTTGTTCATGCACAAACAGTGGCATGTTACATTATAATTTGGGTGTCTCCCCTTGCCAGAAAGCTCTAAATTGCATTTTGAGTGCGGTTTTTGACTTTTTCTAAATTGCAACCCATAAATAAAGCTGATAAAGCTTAGACTAACTGTATTCTAAACTGTATTACAACGTAAATTCCAAAAATGCACTTGGAATCTGTCCACGCCCTCCTACGAAAATTATTTAAACTGAGACACTGATCATTCATCTCTAAATAAACTTTATTTTATATAGCGTTTTAGGCGAATAGGTAATTAGATTGCTCATAAACCTAATCGCTTTTTCTACATAAACACAGCGTGATTGCTCTCTGAAAATGCTTTTCCTTTATATTTAGGCTCAGATTTCAACTATAGATCACATTATTATAAACTTTCTTGGAAAGATGTATTTTATGTAAACCATGTTTGCTGTTAATTCATGTAGGGCTAAAATACGTTCATTGTCTTCCAATCGAGTCGAGTTGACATTAGAAGCTTGCCACTCCCGGACTGTTACACCAACGCATTAGCATGTTAATTGAGGTGCCCAGCTACCAGTTAACACTGTACTTCCTACTTTAAAAATACCTGTGAAACCGGTTTAATTTGTCACAGCCAGCACTCCTGCAGAGAGGGGGTTGTACTCGTAAAGTAGAAGCAGGCGAGATTTCCAGCGAAAGACACCTCCCCCCCCCCTCAAAAACCCAGTAAGCAGTAAGGCTTTATGTTGAAAATTGAGGTGGATTTTGTTTATGATAAAGAGAATAAACTGGGATGGGAGGAGGGTTTGGTTTTGCATAAGGGGCGGGATTATGATAATTGGAGGAATTTGCGAGAGTATAATGGTTTGATATATTTGATTTTGTATTGTGGTTGTTATCTATGTTTTTGGTTGGTATTATGTTTATATGGTTGTTTTTGTTGGTTGGTTGTTATTATGGTTATTAATAATACGATCTATAATCTGAGCCTAAATAAAAAGAAAAAGCAAGTGATTAGGTTTATGAGCAATCTAATTACTTATTCGTTTAAAATGCTATATAAAATAAAGTTTATTATTAATTTGCTGGACAGAGCGGTGAACATTATTATGCATAAGACAAAGATAATGATCCTGATCAGTTTAGAAATCTGTGTACGCTGTAAGGTTTTTACTTCTTAAACTTTTAAAATACACGTTTCGAATAGAAAGAAATCCTCTTCCTGGTACAGTCGCATGAAGAGAGAGGCGAAACAGCCCTACACTTTTTCACACGTTATTTCACGTTAGTTAAATTTAATTTATTTATATATTATATATTTATATCTCTGACCAAGGGAAACGTCTCATTTTTTCAAAGAAATGTTTGTTCACAACGGCGACTGTCAGAAGATAGGACACAGCGGCTCAGGCACCCGCTGAATGGAAAAGGGGCACTTTAATGTTCTGTATGGCTAATACTAAAGCCAATACTAATATTCAATACTTTAATATCCTTTTCTGTATGTTTAACAATACTGGGTACTGGCCTAATTCGTCCCTGCTCCCGTTGTTAGGTGTTAATGTGTTGTTAAGTGTGAATTTGTACCTGTTTCCCTGAGGTCTGGCTTTTTTTCTGGAAAACCATAACTCTGGTCTTGTCCAGATTGACTGTCGGCGCCCAGGTCTGACAGTGCTGCTCCAGCAGTGCCAGGTTCTGGCGCAGCCTCTGTTCTGTGGGCGACAGCGGGACCAGGTCATCTGCACAGAGCAGGAACTCGATTTCCATAATTAATGCAGATCAGTAAATCAAAGAACAAAACAATTATTGCGCCCGGGTCCTCAATGGGCTTTGACGTGCTAATGCGTTGGTTTAACAGTCCGGGTATGGCAAGCCTCTAATGTCTCCCGACTTTGAAAACCAAGTAATAACTTAACTATATGTGCAAACGTTTCATATGTTGCTGTTGTGGATGCCTGTGGAGTGTATCTTATTTGCCGCGCGCCCTCCCCCCCTCTTTCCCTCAATTCAATTCAATTCAAGGTGTTTTATTAGCATGGCAGATGGGTTCAATCAGTGTTGGGTATTTACTTTGCTTTGAGATTCCACTTTTAAAGGTGATATATAAATTTTTGACTAAAATAAATTGATATCTTTGTCTTCTAAGCTCTCTGTGTGCAGTGGAGCCTCCTGTCCAGCCAGCACATGTCCACAGACATTCACAACAGCGACATATCATAAAACGTTTGCACATATAGTGTGCAATAATGCACTTTATTTACTAAAAATAAGACAGAGATACTGTATCAATTTATGTTGCATTAGCCTGATTATGATTAAAAAAACACATATAATTAAACACGCGTTTGCGATTTAAATCAAAACACGATTTAAATCAATATAAATGTTTATATTGTATCGCATACTGTCCAGCCTCCATTTCTCTATAAAAATTTACTCTATTACACACACACACAATAGATGCAGGAAGCAGAAGCAGGGACCGTTGTCAGAAGGGAAGAAGGTGACTATTCATTGTTATCAAAAATGACTTAGAATCGATCATGTTGCGATATTTTGAAATATAAAAGTCAATTGATTGTCCATAATATCGCTATTCTATTTTTTCGAAGAAATGTTTGTTAAAAGAAAAGTCCAGCACCAGCTGGATTTGAACACACAACCTACAAGTTGTTAATCAGGCACGTAGACCAGTAGGCTACAAGACAACTCACATGAACAGGGAGGCGAAACAGCCCTACACAGCCCTGTCGCAGTACACCAATATAATCATATCGTTATTAAATTCTTTAGATACGCGATTCCATATTATATTAGCAGAAAAGCTTAAAACTACCACTTTTTCACACGCTATTTCACATGTTAGTTAAATACTTCGATGCTTGAAATGTTTAGGGAGAAATGGAATACCGGTGTGTATTTTTCCTTTAAGGTACCGATTCCTGGAATCTGACTGGCTGACACCCTTCTGAAGTGGTTCCATAAAATCTGGTATATGGAAAAGAAAACATTGATAAAAAAAGCCTGGATTTTCATGTATCTCATACAAGTATCTTTTAATACAGTCTTTGCTGTGCTCTTGAGGATCCTTGTGATATTTTGAGCTCTAGTTGAATGATAAGTGTCGCATTTTAAATCATTTTCGTAGTTAGAAATTATGAAACGCCCTGTTAAAAGCAAGGGATTTTTTATGCCCGTTGAAGTAAAACAAAATGCCTGACAAAGTATGGCTTGGACAGATTCCAAGTGCTTGTACAAATGTGCTAAAGAAATTATACTTTGAGTATACAGCTTGTCCAAAGTCATTCATTATTAATTCTATTAGTAATATCTTCGGTAAAGGCTTTGATGCATAAATATTTCTGATAAAGGTAGGTTGTGTACTTTTGTCCAGCTGAGCAATCTTGCTTTCATAAAATATATACGCGATTCAATATTATATTCCCTTTTAATCAAATTCTAAAAGTATGCCTGTTGACTCCGGTATCTCTTTAGTTAAAAACTTCTATGCTTAAAATGTTTAGGGAGAAATGGAATACTGGTGTGTATTTTTTCTTTAAAGTACCAAGACCAGCCATATATTGAATGTTTATGTTCCAAAATTAATATCGTTTATGGCCTTCACACGCGTTACAGTATGCTCCTATTCTTTTTATGCTCAGCTACTAAGATTTCCCTTCAGTGGTAAAATTCAATATCTACAACGGGCACAGCATAGACGTTTACTGTAAGTCTTTCTACAACAGACCAACGGACCACGAGCGCCCCTGTCGGTCAACCAATCACGTACTGCGGTGCCGCGCGTCATCTTGCGTCACAATGCACGACGCCACCTGCAGTACGTGTCTGTAACGCGCACTTTGAATGGCTGCATCTGTACTGTATGTTTAAGTTCCACAATTAATATCGTTTATGGCCTTCACACGCGTTACAGTATGCTCCTATTCTTTTTATGCTCAGGTACTAAGATTTCCCTTCAGTGGTAAAATTCCATATAAATATTCAATACTTAAACGGGCACAGTTAAGACATTAAATATACATATACATACTGTATACAGTACAGTTTGCATACGGTAATATGTTTATGTTCCTAAATCAATCTCTTTTATGAGCATGTGAAAGGCATGGTGAATCACTGTACTTTGCATGACTGGAAACAAATGCGTGATTGCGAAATGCTGTGGTGTTACTTTTACAAAGACGGTCAATGAAAAAAAGAATGTTGACCAGGGCAATACTTTGAGTTTACACTTACAGCTTGTCCAAGGTCATTCATTATTAATACTATTAGTAATATCTTCGTTAAAGACTTTGATGGCCACAGCTCAAACATGAGAGGTTGAGCTTTATCAGCTCCACCTTGCGGAAATTCCGGATACTATTATTTTGCTTGTCGTATTATAGGAGAATTTACGGTAACTCGCGGTATTTACCGGTAGCTTGCGGTAGACTGCGTACAGCTTACCGCAAAATAATGCGGCATCGCCCGCGCATTTTGAATGGCTGCATCTGTAACTCTTTTATGGGAAGTGGCAGGATGGGAAATTAAGCTTTGACTTACTGTATTTTTGCTTAATGTTTTTAGAAGTGTACTTTTTAAAAACTTACTCAAACTAGAGTGGTATGCTTGAAGCAGGTGAGAATTTTTAAACAAAAAAGTTCAAACTGCAATACCAATCTAGGTAATAGCTTTAACAATTTAAACATTTCTCCCTTGAACCACCAGTTTCACACATCCATGTATTTCTTTCTGTGCAGCTGGGCTTCCTGCTGTGAAACCTGGCTTTCTTGACTTTCACACTGCTAATGATGGTCATCAAATCAATATCAATTGCAGGACACAATAGCTTTGCTTCTTGTTATACTGCTCTGCACAAATGTATTCATTACCTTTAATTACACCATATTAATTACAGCACCATCTTACCAGATCTCACCATACCAGGCCACCACTGCGTCACACCACACAGCTGCCAGCGCACCTCACCGTACCAGGCCACCACTGCGTCACACCACCCAGCTGCCAGCGCACCTCACCGTACCAGGCCACCACTGCGTCACACCACACAGCTGCCAGCGCACCTCACGGTGCCAGGCCACCACTGCATCACCCACCTGCCAGCGCACCTCACCGTGCCCGGCCACCACTGCATCACACAGCTGCCAGCGCACTTCACCGTGCCAGGCCACAACTGCGCCACACCACACAGCTGTCAGCGCACCTCACCGTGCCAGGCCACCACTGCATCACACAGCTGCCAGCGCACCTCACCATGCCAGGCCACCACTGCGTCACAACACACAGCTGCCAGTGCACCTCTACATACCCGACCACCACTGCATCACACAGCTGCCAGCGCACCTCACCGTGCCAGGCCACCACTGCGTCACATAGCTGCAAGCGCACCTCACCGTGCCAGGCCACCACTGCATCATACAGCTGCCAGGGCACCTCACCGTGTCAGGCCACCACTGCATAACACCACATAGCTGCCAGCGCACCTCACCATGCCAGGCCATCACTGAGTCAGAGATTAAATAAAACCTCACTCGCACCAAACAAATTTATATTTCTAAATATCACAACATGATCGAATTTAAGTCATTTTAATAACAATGAATAGTCACCTAGTTACAATATAAACATTTATATTGATTTAAATAACGTTTTGATTTAAATCGCAAATGCGGGTTTAAATATATGTGTTTTTTGATTCACAATCAGACAAATGCAACATAAATTGATATCTTTGTCTTCTAAGTATCTTAATAAACTTTCAGCATAGCTTTCTCCCCGTTTAGATTTATTTTGGGATCAAACGTGGAAAGATTAGATTGTAATCGTTTTTATTTTTTAAATACATTTTAGAAAAGTGTAATCTATACTAAAAAGCTGTACACCACCTGCTATAAAGATACATATTGTAATACTTTCGGGTTCGGATAGAACAGACACAAGAACTCAGACTTGCGGAGTTAAAGCAAGTTAAAGCCTTGATTTTATATATCACCTTTAAAAGTGGCATCTCAAAGCAAAGTAAATACCCAACACTGATTGTACCCATCTGTCATGCTAATAAAGCAGCTTGAATTGAATTGAGAGAGGGGGGGGGGGGGTATATTTGCTTTATGTATAAAGTACATTGTGAATGTTTTCACAGCCTTCACTTTGTCGTTTTTATGCCATTTTTTGACCACGCACAAATATTCCTATGTCCGTATCTTCGCAAGGGAATCAGTGCGAATTTTAATACTAATTAAATGACCGCGGGCACTTTCCACCCCCTCTACATTCTCAGAGTAGAACAGACTAACCTTCTAATGAAAGACGGTCCACCCCCCACGGACAGGAAAAGTGCCCACAGGCACTTAAACTTAATATGGTCAGTAACAGTAAACAGTAACATGGTCAGAAGGAGCACGTACAAACGTTTCCGAAATAACCACATGTAAGACTCTGATGCTTAAAATGTTTAGGGAGAAAGTGGAATACTGGTGTGTATTTTTTCTTTAAACTACCAATACCAGCCATATACAGTCTGTAACGTAGGGATTTCTATATGTCTTTATTTAGTGGTTACATTAGTGACAAAGGCTAAACTTTTAGCTTCAGTAACGTGTACATATCTCCCCTTTTTATAAAACGACATGGTTGAAAACTGTTCCAGAGCCACTGTTGTTTCATCAGTGAAAAGTACATCATGAAATGCCTCTCCCTGTTCAATCCACTGGAAAAAAGAAAAGGAGCATAAAGCTTCTGATGGTCATAAACGATATTCATTTAGGAGCAGCATCAGAGGTATGTTTTTAACTGCACTGCATCGGAGAGAATACCATAGTGTGTTTTTTTTTTTACTCCCTGGCGGAAACTGGCTTCCAGAAGAATCAGTATGGCTCAGAGATTAAATAAAACTTCACTCGCACCAAACAAATGTATATTTCTAAATATCACAACATGATCGAATTTAAGTCATTTTAATAACAATGAATAGTCACCTATGCGTTACAATATAAACATTTATATTGATTTAAATCGCGTTTAAATCACCTTTATTTAAAACCCATAAATAAAGCTGATACTGTTTAGACTTTTAATTATTTAAAACTGTATTAAAGCAGCACGATACACAATGCAACGTAAATCGCTATCTTTGTCTTCTGTGTAATAATGTTCACCTCTCTGTCCAGCAAATTTACAATAGTAATAATAATGAACTTTATTGTATATGGCGCCTTTAAAGGTTGCTCCTCAAAGCGCTTTACAGGTTAAAAACAATACTGTTAGGCTGGGAAAACGATTTTTTTTTAAGAAATACAGAATGAGATATAATGATATGTTCCGGCTTAGACATTAACGAAGAGCATAACGCGTGTACTGTATACACTCCAAGTACAACCCCCCTCTCTGCAGGAGTGCTGGCTGTGACGAATTGAACCGGTTTCACGGGTATTTTCAAAGTAGGAGGCGAGATTTCCAGCGAAAGACACCTCCCCCCCCCCTCAAAAACCCAGTAAGTACAGTACTTACTAGTTAAAGGCTAGGCTCCTCAATGAAATCGCTTTAACATGCTAATGCGTTGGTGTAACAGTCCGGGCGTGGCAAGCTTCTAATTTCAACCCGACTACGGCGAAAGGAACCCTTCTTTCATTAGAAGACAATGAACATATTTTAGCCCTGTATGAATTAATAGCAAACATGGTTTACATAAAAGACATTTTTCCAAGAAAGTTTAGCCTTTGTCACTAATGAAACCACTAAATAAAGACATAAATATAAAAATCTTAAGATTTTTAAAATACATGACTTTGCTAAAATTTATTTGAAAATAAAAACAATTACAACCGCCAGGGGAGAGAGAGAACAGGGGAGGGATGTTGGTTTTGCATAAGGGGCAGGGCTATGGAAATTAGGTCTGGCAATCGATGGAAATGTTCAAATAAATGTGCAAAAGAAATAAACAAAATAATCATTTATTTCTTTATCATATTGGGTAGCTAATGTCCTCTCTTTGCTAGTTAGTGGCTGTGTTTCTGCATTGGGTAGCAACGGGTGACTGTTCTCAGGCGGAAGATGTAAACAGCTTAATGTTCGTGTTAAATAATTTTTTTAAATTAAAATTCATTCTATACAGCAATCGCATATTTGGGTACCATTTCATAAAACTTTCATGCTTAAAATGTTTAGGGAGAAATGGAAGACTGGTGTGTATTTTTTCTTTAAACTACCAAGACCAGCCATACACAGTACAGTTTACATACATACAGTAATGTTTATGTTCCTAAATTAATATCGTTTATGACCTTCAGATGCGTTATGCTCCTCTTCTTTTTATGCTCAGCTACTAAAATTTCCCTTTAGTGGTAAAATCCATATAAATATTCAAAACTAAGCGGATTAAAATGTGCACAGTAAAGACATTAAATGATTAAATCTTTGCACTACCAACCAATGCACCACGAGTGCCCCTGTCGGTCATTTTGGCCAGCCAATCACTTACCGCGGTGCCCTCCGGTGCCCTGCGGTGGCTTGTGGGTAGGTTACTGTACCGCGGGTTTTTACCGCGCATTTTGAATGGCTGCATCTGTACATAAATGTATTCTGTATCATTGTTTATTATCATCACTTGAGCCTCCCTTTATCCATTTGCTGGCAGCATTTAAATGTGCTTATTAGTTTAGTTTCAAAATCTAGCAGTTTAAGATTGAAATATTGCTGTGAAGTATGTGAACATTACTACATAGCTAATGTACCTAATTACTGAATGTGAGGATAACAACATCTGCAATTTTGCATTGGAATACCAGTAATTTCATTGCTATTTTAGCCTTAAGAAGAGAGAGAGAGAGATCACTTTATTAGTCATATACAATTTCTTGCTTGAGGAATTTGTCTTTTTGCATACCCCTACTTGCTCTCTATGAGACACACAAACACACAGACAGAGAGAAGCTTGGGGTCAGAGCACAGTGTCAGCCATTGTACAGTACCCCTGAAGCAGTTGGGATTAAGGGCCTTGCTCAGGAACCCGATAGAGTACTTTTCCTCTGCTGGGTGCGGGATTTGAACTGGCAACCTTCCAGCCATAGGCACAGATCCTTAGCCACAGAGCCACTGTTCTGCCATGCTTCATTAATATTATTATTGATTATTAATAATATACAGTATACATAATTAGTAGTTTTTCTTTAGGGATTTTTTTTATCAAAAAAAGATAGAATATTTCCAAAAGAATGGTTGAATACTTACACAAGAAGGACAGCATACAGTAATTATAACATATTTTGAGTTTTTGGTATTCTGCTTTATATGGTCAAATACAGGTATTTTGCATAAATTCCTGTTGAACAAGAATTCTTGCACTATGAACTGTTGATTGCACATAAACAGAAAGCAAGTGTTTGAAATGTTTGTGAAAAACTTTTAAACATCCTTTTAAAAACTTAAAAACAGCCTTTTAAACATCAGTGCTTAGAAAGAAAACAAAACCAGAGGAACATTGATTGAGAGATGTCCAGTCCACACACAGAGAACCTCTAATTTTAATAATTTACACAACTGAATAAAAGAGATTCTGTTTTTGTTGTTCTGGTGACAAAGAACACAAGTGAAACAGCCTGTAGCAGTGTACTAATTCACAATACAAAGGCTCAGGGCTTCATTCTAATATCAATATATATTAACTGATAATTCAAAATAGAACATATACATTACAATGTATTCTCACCTTAAATATGGACTTAGATTCCAAAATGCCAACCCACTCTCCCACAAATACAATTGTGCAATCAGAGAGATGCATTGGCGGTTCAGTGGTAGAATTCTCAACTGCCATGTGAGAGGCTGGGGTTTGATTCCTGGCCAATGCACAAACTTACAATACAATTTATGTATTCAATTTACAGTATATATATACATTAGTTAGAACTACTTTTATTAATAAAAAAATATTATGAGCACACTTTGACTGAGTTGAAGAATTAGATGAAGAAAATGTTTATGAAGGAAGGCGGATTACATATGTGTATCTATTGTTTTTTTCAGATAGCACTACCACCTACAAAAGTATATATTTATATTCATAAATAAATATTGTTAATAAATTTTAGAAACATTATTATACTTTGGTTGTTTTTGTTTTCAGATAGCAAAATTTCCCTTTGGTTACATTATTCCATATTAAAATGCCATATTAAGTGGATTTAAAGAAGTAGTACAACAGATTAAATGAAATGACCATTTCACTAACATCCAATGCACCCCAAGTGAAGCCTACCGATCTTCTATGGGCACTGAAATGCTCAACTTGTCAAGCCAAATCATACTGCAATGTGAACATGAGTTATGATGCACATTCTGGATTGCTGCATCTGAAGATGTGATGCCAGGTGAAGCGGTTTCAAAATTTTCAATTTTATATCTAGGCAAAAGTGTCACAGATTGAGCTGATAAAATATGAGTTCTAGGAAGGACGGCTGATCAGAATTACAGGTGTGCTGCTGTAGAGAAATACACCAGTAAATGCAGACAGCCAAACATTAATTGTTGCAACAATGTTAATTTATCATTTTTATTTGATATTTACAAATGTAATGTTTTCACTGGACAAAACTCAATTTGCCTGTGTAGTGGCGAGGCTTATTAAAGTACAGGAATTAAGGTTTCTGTTCCCTTGCTAGTCCCTCTCTCCTTCATCTCAGTGGTGCCTGATACAGTTCACAATTAAGGTGTTTCCCTAGCTGATAGAGTGTCCTGATAAGGAACAGCTCCCCGATTCCTGAGATTCTCCAGCAACCTTAATAATCTCAATTCTGGCGCCTTAATGTCTGGGAGATTCCAAGGGAGTCTGATTCAAAGTTTGTTTACTACCCTAAGGTCAGAGGGCATGGTTAGTCATCATCAGCCAATCAGGAACTGGTAGGGCAGGTTAACCCCACGTGGGTCTCCGATGCCCATGCAACTTTCAACCAATGAATGACCTGCAGTTCCTCCAGGTAAAAACAGGCAACACAGAGAGCTTGTAGAACAATTCCAGGGCAGAACGGTTCGGAGGGGCAGGACGGTTCCGAAGGGCAGAACAGTTCCCAAGGGAACACAGTTCCCAGGAGCGGGACATTCTCGCAGCACGCCTCCTGGACATTCAGCCTCAGGGCTCCACCTGAGTATCCTCAGACTCAGCCAACAACAACTAGCTGGTCTTCAGAGAGCATCAGCAGCACATCGCAGCCACTTCTCTTCAGCCGCTGCAGCACTGTTTGGCACCGAGCCAGAGAGCGCCGATTGGACAACAACAAGCCTGCCTTTGCTTCTTTGTGTCGAGCAGGAGATCTGAATCCCCACAGATTGGATGAGTATTCAACTTCACTGCATTTCCGCTCAGGAATTCAATTGTTATCTCAACCTCAACCAGTTGATATCAATTTAATTCCTAAGAGTGATGTACTAGTTTTGAGTATCTAGTGTAGAAGTTGTAACCAAGTTCATTTACGAAACGGTCTAAATGAATGATATACTGAATGTATGTCCTCTTGGTATTGGTAACTGATTGAATATATGTCTTTGGTATTCTGCTAACTCTCACAATAAGATCTGTTATGTTTATATGCACATTTTATGTATTAATAAATGTATTCTCGTGTATTAGTACCCATGTGTGTGCGTTGTTTGAATTATCCCGCAAAGTTGGATTCTAAGACCATGAAAAAGAATCATTTTGTGACTTACTGCTACAATTAAGAATTGTCCCAGTAAATGCACAACCCCTACCTTACTGGTGCCTCGTGAGAGGATACTACACCTGTTAGTACTGTAAGATCTTTTGTGTCTGACAAATGTTAGCGATTGCAGGATTCACGTGACAAGCAAAGTTGATAAATTGTCAATTATAGGTTAATTTACTGTAAGTTGAAATCAAAAGAATATATATATAGTTCAGTATATACACATATCAGGCCAAAGTCCAGACCTACATTGAACAAAATATGCTTTTAAACACCCACTTTGAATTTAGAGCCTTGAACTACCGATTATGCAAAACAATGAACTTTTTGGATGACCCCAAAAACCTATTCACATCTGTCTGGCAAAAAAATCCAGATACTGCTTGGATAAACTGCTGCCACTGTTAACAAGGAGGTTCTTCCTGGGAAAATTTCAGTCAGCATGAAGCTTCAGCACGATCTTCCACTTTTGCTCCAGTAATATCTCTACAGATGGACACTAAGACAACAGAAAAGCATTGGACACTGACCAAAACCAACAAATCCAGATAGTTGTCTCTTTTGTCTTATTGAGCAGGAATTAGAAATCCATAAACAAGCTGGTTATTGGATGCGCTATACTATATTTCAGTGTTCACATTACAGACCTTGAGAATTGACTTGTCCTAAACACCTAAACACAGTTTTTAATAACATTTAAATCATGATAGTACAAATGTAATTACTAGGCTTTGAGTATTTAAATTTTGAATAGGTATTTGAAACTGATTAACCTTCAAGGCAATTTATAACATGTTACATTAAAATCAGTATTTTAACCCTTATATATTTGCATCTTTGTCTTAACATGCGTCTGTCTTTGTAGACCTCAAGTGAAGATCAGCTTCACTTAGTATCTAGGCAGATTGTTTAATATGTACTGTTACTTTGGCTGGTTTAATTTGAATTTATTTGTGTTAATAAAATCACATGTTGCTTACTTTGAATCCGTGTGCAGAGACTGCCTGTTGTCCTGTCAATGTTAGGACCATGGACTGGGATCTGTGTCATGTTTTGTAGTAGACCCTATGTGATGCGGTAAGAGCTGGAGAAAATAGGAGGTGTGGTAAAAGGAAACAGAGGGGTTTAATAGTGCACAAAATAATAGTGACAGTCCATGAGACATTGAACGGGGAAGACAAAGAATGGCATCCAAATCCAAACAGGTCCAAAGGCAGGTCAGGGTACAGTCCGGGAGTCCAGCTGCAAGTAATCCATCCTGGGGCGCAACAAGGTTAAAATCCCCGGAGGGGGAAAACACAAACAGACAAAACACGGAGGTCCAAGGGTGATGGGGCGAAATCCTTCAGACCCTGGGCTCAGGAAGCGGGAGGTGTCGGGGATGAGGCCTATACCCTCAGGAGATGGACGTAGGGTTTCCTGGTACTAGGCAGGCCTCGCAACATCCTTACCCTAATGATGAGCCCCGAGGACTAGAGGAGCTAGTCTTTAAATAATACACCTAAGAAGGTACACCTGGGGAGCTTAATCACAGGAACAATAACGGGAGTAGTGGAGTGCCCTCTAGGGAGGGATGTCGGGCGTGACAGTTGATTTATTCCTTACAGCTAATAAAACACTAACACATTTACTGTAACAATATCTAAATGTGCCAGTAAATTCACAATAATGGACACTTAGAGACAAAAATACAGCAAAAGAAAAGGACATACACAGAACATGCAATATGATGTATTTATATTTTTAGAAAGCTTTTTATGTTCCTCATAGAAGATTTCTTTTACAGTAGGCATTCAAGTAATGCATGTCATTGGATTGAGAGCTATTTAATGGACAGGAGGTAAAGGTAAGGGGTGAAAATAATGCTCACACTGTGGTGATGTACAGTAAATAGTGGAATAGAACACATATCTTTATTAAGCTGCTCTACCTATTTTATATCACTTATCTAAATTCCAACATAGTTAATAAAGTAAAAAGGATTGCAGATTATATCAAAATAGGAGCATTAGCAAACATTTTAGAGACAGAAAAGAAAAGTAACAACAGATTTAGATACAATTCAAGACTGGGCAAACTTATATATAATTATGCTAAAAATTGACTTAACTTTAAAGTACAGAGAATTTAATCAGATTGATTCAATACATTAACTGCATTCATAACTTTTCAATTCATTTTTTACATTCTACCAATATTCACTCTTTTGCAAAGTCCACAATGGCAATACGAGCTGACAATGTCCAAAAGTGCTTAGTGCCAGATTAACTTACACAGAAATGACCAACAGGTTATTAACTACCAGTAATTAAAAACTAATAAAAAAACACAGCACATCATCAAGCAATTTTTATTAAAATATACAGAGCTAAAACACATTAATTCCTCAGTAATACCAAAGCTATCATAAGAAATTCAATTCAGTCCCTGTAACTGTGCATTTTGCCCTGTGTTTCTTTTTCAGAGTGTATCATATTAAAATATCTTCAACTGTTTTATTTACTTGGGTAGACAGTGTTCTTTATACTGCGGTGAGCCTGTAGTCTGAAGTATCTGTAAGCTGCTGCCTTGATTTTTTCATTTCTTAAGCTGTAAATGATGGGGTTGAGCAAAGGGGTGAGGAAATAGTACACTGCACCAATGAAGATGCGTCCTTCTGGGGGGATACTTTCCACTCTCAACCCAATATACACCACAGCACCAGACACGTAGTACAGGAAGACCACTGTCATGTGTGAAGAGCACATTGAGAAGGCCTTCTTACGGCTCTCCACTGTTTTCATTTTTGTCACTGACCTCACAATTCTGCAGTATGTCCATAAGACATAGAGAAAGGGGACATAGATTACAATCATGGCAACTATCAAGGTATAAGTAACTTGATCTGTAACATCACCACAGGCCAATGACATCACAGTGGGGTAGTCACAGACAATGTGCAAGACATAATTTGATCCACAGAATGGCAATGTGCTTGCCAATACTACTGTCAAAAGAGGTGCAAGGAAGCCCAGCACCCAGACTATGGCTGCCATTGTAATACAGACATTGGTGCTCATGATGGTGTTGTAATGCAGTGGTTTCACTACAGCAACATATCTGTCATAAGCCATGGCTGCAACAAGGAACTCTTCAACAGCAGCAAATGAGATAAAAAAATACATCTGTGCAAAACAGCCTGAGAAGGAAATACTGCTGTCATGTCCCAGCAGAACTTCTAATAACTTGGGTATGATGGTCGTGGTCAGAAAAATGTCTGAAAGGGACAAGTTCCACAGCAGAATGTACATGGGAGAGTGGAGCCGGTGGTCTAGGCTGACCAACAGCACGATAAGGAGATTGTCCAGAAAGGTGGCCAGGAAGAGGATGAGGAAGACAATGAAGAGTGCATTGTAGTGCTCCTGCAGGCTTGGCACTCCCACAATGATGAACTCAGAGTGCAGGGTGACATTGGAGCTGTTCATGACTCAGAATTCCAGAGACTCTGACAGGAAACAGGGGTGCCTGGGAGTTAATGCATATTTGTGTTACTATCTTTTTGATTTCATAGAAGGATATGAAATAATAAAACGTTTACAGAAAATAATAAACAATTTACAGAAAACTTTTAATTTTTAGTATTGCCTGCTGAAGATTTTATTTTTATGAATCATCATAGTGTATAATACAGTAGTATTATACTGTATAATAAATACAACCATCCATTTTCTTACAGTGTCAGAGGGAAGCCAGAGCCTATCCCTGCAAGCAAACGGCAGAAGGTAGGGTACACATCCACCCACCACAGGGCACACCACAGAAATAAAAAACACGCACATCACACCAGAGCCAATTTTCTCAAAGGCAACGAATCTACCAGTATTTCTTTGGTCTATGAGACCAATATTGTTAACATAGGAAAAATCTACAATCTCCAAACAGATAGCTAACATGGTCTAAAATTGAATCCAGGGCCATAGTGCTGTGAGGCAGCAAGTTTATATACTGTCCTGCATAAAACGTTATACATTTTTTTCCTTTTCTAAGAATATGTAGTAAGAACACCACTTGCTGTTATTGTAAAAAAGATGTACTGATTTTATACCGCTTGATACTTATATTAATATGGAATAATGTAACTGAGCAGCTAAAATATCACAAGTGGACATTTTGGAAACATTTTAACATTTTTTTTAACTTTTATTGGCCTTATAGTGGTAATGGGCAATGTACTATAATGTAGCACACTGCACCCAGGAGGTTCAAAGCCCGATCAGAGAATTGCTTTCGGTTTGTTTCTTACATAGACGAATACATAAAAATAGTCCACTATTATAGCTTGTTGTTGGCTCTGGGGTGAGTGTGTGTATCAGGGTGAATTATTTTATGTGATGGTTTTGTGATTAAGAATTTCTTTGTGGAATTCTTTAAGTTAAACAAAGAAGAAGAAGGTTAATTTTTACAATTGCCACTAACAGGAGAATAGCTATCAATATGTTGAAACCATACCATGACAGTGAAGACATGTTACACCTTTAAGTGAGCCAGTGATTGTTGTTTACTATGTGGTGACAATGTTGTGTGGCTGTGTGGAAATGATTTTGTAAACTGAAGAGTTATAGAGGAGACACCTTGTGTATTCCCTCTTTTTATATTTAAAAAAAAATGTTCCAATTTAAATGCAATATGGAATATATTATAAATAATATTAATAATGAATTACCATGGAATGGATGTGCTGTAAACTGAAGAGTTACAGAGAATACACATTGAGTCTTGTCTTTTCAGCTTGGAATTTAACCCTTAGAGCGATCCTTTTGGCTATATTTGCTACATAGCTGGGTGTGTAAAAATAGATTGGATTAATAAATGGATTCAGAAAAATGTTTCACACATACTTTGAAAACATACAGTATCATACTGTACATACAGTATATTTATACAGTATACGATCACACTGCCGTTCATTGCCATGCGCACTACTGTTTCACTATACTGTATATGTGGATCTGACTTCAAGTGAGACCAGGGCGGAGTCACTGAGGCATGCCATCCAAGTTTCATAATTATACAAAATAAATCAAAGATTTGGAACAAGCCCCCAGATATGCTACTGTAGTTACTGGCAAGGTGAAAGTGGGAAGGTGATTTTTAAAATATTTTTTAAAGAAAATCAAAAATAAGAAACAACAGCACGTCCCTGCCTAACTTAGACATTGCATGACTTTAAAAGCTTAAACTTTAACACAAATCCAAAACCTTTAAAACAGAAACTGTTAACTCTACTTCACACATGCATGTCAAGATCACTGCATGCTTTAGTTAAACTTTTTAAAATTCAATTTGTTATATTATTATTATTGCTGTTGTTGTTAATAATAATAATTATTATATTATTTATTATAAAACCACTAACATCCACACAGGTGCTGCTCCTTTTCATAGCCTCTCAGTAATTTAAAACGCGGTGAACCCTGCCACAGGCACCGCTTTGAATTTTTAACACCTTTATCACCTCTGTCCAGGAGGGTGGGGTCCCCAGTACCCCGCTATGAGAACATGAATGTTTTCCATTACCATCCCCCAACAAAACTGTCTGTTCTACATAATAAACACAGCAGGGTGTAACACTACTAGCCTTTGTGACAAATGTTTGTTAAAGAAGTATGGATCTGCGTTACATAAAGTGGCTGCAATGGAATACATAAAAGTTAATTCAAGGATGAAAAGAAAAGACTCAATGTGTCTCCTCTATAACTCTTCACCTTACAGAACATCCAAGGTCATTCATTATTAATATTATTTATAATATCTTCCGTATCACATTAAAATTGGAACAAGTTTTTAACAAGTGTAAATTCACCAGTCTATGTATTTCTAGCCGCTTTATCCAAGACTGATAACAGCCTCACCTACACTATTTGGTTAAATTTTTAAAGATTTTGACAGACTACAGAAGGCTTCGACATTGCTACTTAAAAAATGTGACATAATGCGTGGTGAAAGAGCTATTGAGCACAGAACATCTTTCCGCCTGTGAAAAATTTTGCATATGTAGTTTATTCTTATCTGTGTGAAAACAGGAAATACAGAGGGAGGTTCACAAATTAAAGAGAGGTCTGGAACACCCTGTCTCAAAAACAGGCATTTTAATAAGAAATAGAGGGTTGTGAAAACAGTGACAAATGACCCTGAACAAAATATAAGTTCAAAATACAAGCAGTTTGAAATTATTAGTTGTTATTAATAATTCATTTAACTTTGAACACGGGTTATATTTAGAAATACCAAAAAATTCAATATAGTGTCCATAATATTTACTATTGTAGTTTTGTTAAAATAAATATTTATTTGTTAATGGAAAACTCATAGCCTAAACAGGATTCAAACCCCTGCTTCCAGAATGCAAATCACACACCAAAGCCATTATGCCACTCGGCAGCTTAAGCTATAGCTGAAAAGGGCAGGCAAAATGTTTCCAAGTAATCACGAGTGAATGGGTCCAATTGATGCAGATGTATACAAAAAAAGTAGACTATGGCATGGTATATGTAGATCCTTAAATTAATATTTTTATTTAGCGGATTATAAAAAGTAAGAAGTGTTTTACGGCGATAACGAGCACAAGTATTCGTAGAAAAGGTTAAAACATTATAGATTTTTATAAAGTATATAAACTTAATATAGTCAGAATGAGCACGTCAAAACATTTCCAAAATAACCAAAGCAAGTGACCGATTGAAAGACTTTGATGCATAAAATGTTTATGAAGAAAGTGGAATACTGTTGTGTGTTTTTTATTTAAACTACCACTACCAGCTATATACAGTTTGATAATATATTTACGTATATTCCTAAATTAATATAGTTTATGATGTTCAGAGATGTTATGCTCTTCTTATTTTTAAGCTCAGCTACCAAAAGTTCTGCAATTTCCCTCACGGGATCAATAAAGTATCTATCTATCTTTAGTTGAAAAAGTCCATATTAATATTCCATATTAAGCAGATTTAAACAGGCACAGTAAAGAGATTAAATGAAGCAATTATTTCACTCACAACTAATGCACCACAAGTGCCTCCTGTCAGTAATTTTTGCCAGCCAATCATGTAATGAGGTAGGCTGTAGATCATTTCCCGCTGTACGGGGTTTTACTGCACATTTTGTATGGCTACATCTGTAAATTAGTAGTATAAAGGCAGTTTGCTTAGGGGATAGTAGGTTTCTGACAATCAATTCTGCATGCTGCATCAAACAATAAATTGTGATGGTGTGAAGATTTTATTTTAATGTCCAAGGTCAACATTACATGTAATATAAGCATCATAGTAATGTGCATACAGTATGCATGAAGCAGTATTAATGTGCTCTTATATTCTATAGGATTCCATAAGAACTTGCTTAAAATTAAAGCATTATGAAAAATAAATACATTTTATAGTGTATTTACAATTTATATAAATATATATTGTAATATATAGATATGCATTTTAAATATATTTGTTTTCAATTTTGGAAAAGTGAGAAAAATATAATTAAATATTTAGAATATTCCCCAAGCATAATTATTTTTTTCTTATGAGATTTGTGAGTCTTCTAAATCTAAATTTCTAAATTTAAAAATAAAGAATGATAATGAACAGAATTACTTTACAAAGTGTATGCACACCTGATGAAATACGTAATTAATATATTCTTTTGAAAAATAAAAAGAAAGCCTTTCATAAAAAGCTGATAGTTTAACTTTTATACTGTATGCAGTTCAGTGAGTCACATACCTGGAGCCTCAGTCTGTTCACAGTGCTCATTCAGCACAAGACACACCTGCTGGACAAGAAAGTCTTCCTCTTATCTCAGCTGCTTTTATGGGTAGATCTTCACAGTGACCCCAGAGTCTGCTGACTGCAGAGCTGCACCTGTAGCTTTTATTAATCCAGAGAGACAAAAAGTGATTGCTTGAGAAACTGGCCCAAAGGTGATACAAGGGGACATACAGTACATCTTTTACATATGCCTACTTTTTATAGATATACAGCAACAGATTAGTAGAATTCAATATTCTATTCATAAATAAGCTTGACATAATTTCTAAAAAAAAATGAACTCACTGCACTTGGTCACATATTATTTTAGGAACTGCAGGAGACAAACCAAAGTGTTTGTGACTTTCACAAGTTCAATAAAAATTTGTCTAAGGTGTGACTGAGGCTACCTGGCTGACCAGCCTGGATAGACAGATAGAACACATGTTAATCTCTAGTAGTAAAGACATGTTTTTTTTTTCGCAGCATGCATGTTAATGATAACACATTTAGACATTTACAACTATAGTTAATAAAAAGGCTGTATTGGACCATCCATACATGTTGCTTGCTGAGATTTCAGCTCCCCTGCAGAACTGTGTGAGGTTAGAAGATAGATAGATGTTAATAAATGTTGTGTGTGAGTTTGTCCTTTTCCACTTCTGAATGTGTGTTTACAGCTATATCATATTGCACTTACACATTTAAATATGTTTTATTGAAAAAGTATAACACATGTAAGCTATTTTTACTACTAGATATTCATTAATCAACTAATCAGACATACCCATTTACACATTCAATGGAACAAACACATTTTCACATATTAACTGCACTTTCTTGCAGTATTTTCTCATTCTAAAAATATAAAGTGATAATTTTTCAAAGTAAAAAATTGTAGTAACTTTTTAGAACATGAAAATATTAATCAGATGTAGGTTATAAAATTATGACTTATCTGAAACCTAGAATATTAGTAGTGAATATTTTCTACACCACAGAGAGAATATAATATCATACCAGCACGTTTTGATTGTCCATGCTGTCAAGTGCTTTCTCGTATGCACAGAACTCTTCCATTGTGGTCAGCCTCCTGACGTGGAATTGGGAGTCCACCGGTTCTGTGGACCTACCCAAACGCCTCAATTCTTCCCTCATCTCTATCAGGAGGCCCAATACCCGCTTCTGAAACTCTGAAATAATTAACATTTTATATCAGCATTTAAAAGGAATTAGGTTAGGATTTTCTTACATTATTGTCACATTAACATCACTGTAGTGTTGCTAATGTGCTACATGCAATTTATAATCTTAAAAATTAAAAATTCCCACATCTGTAGTTCATTTTAACTGTACTTCCTTCTGAAAGAGGATATCTCTCTCTCTTCTCTTGTGGTCTGGACATGGTCTTCTGCCTGGGAGACTCTGAAAAGAATTCAGTTATGGAAAACATTTACTTTATCACACAACTTAGTATTTCAATTTAGTCATTTAGTTTGTCATTGAACTAGGATTCTATAAACAATGTCAATTAAACTCCATTGGTGTATTTATTAAAAACATTATTAAGTAAAAAACATTTACTTTATCACACAACTTAGTATTTCAATTTAGTCATTTAGTTTGTCATTGAACTAGGATTCTATAAACAATGTCAATTAAACTCCATTGGTGTATTTATTAAAAACATAGCTTCAATTTTGAATATGTTTGTGTCGTTTGTAGCATTGTGGTAAAACACAACATATTTTTATATTGTATACGAGCCTACACATAATTAAAATACATTCTGTGTAAAACTATAATATACAGATGCAGCCATTCAAAATGGGTGGGGTATTTCGCGGCATACCCCGGTGGGCGTGTCGTGGTATCATGCAGTATCACGCGGTTAATCGCGTCATTTGACGTCATGCCGGAAAGTATCCGGCATCACCTTGTAAAACCGCCAGGGGGAGCTTAACCTCTCATGTACAGCATTTGAGCTTTTAAATTTGAACTGTGTATTACAGCATGTTAATCATCAGTCATTAAAATGTTGGTATATTTTATTAAAACAAGATTGCTCAGTTGGACAAAAGTACACAACCTACCTTTATCAGAAATATTTATGCATCAAAGCCTTTACCGAAGATATTACTAATAGTATTAATAATGAATGACTTTGGACAACCTGTATACTCAAAGTATGATTTCTTTAGCACATTTGTACAAGCACTTGGAATCTGTCCAAGCCTTACTTTGTCAGGCATTTTGTTTTACTTCAACGGGCATAAAAAACTCCCTTGCTTTTAACAGGGCGTTTCATAATTTCTAACTACGAAAATGATTTAAAATGCGACACTTATCATTCAACTAGAGCTCAAAATATCACAAGGATCCTCAAGAGCACAGCAAAGACTGTATTAAAAGATACTTGTATGAGATACATGAGAATCCAGGCTTTTTTATCAATGGTTTCTTTTTCGTATACCAGATATTATGGAACCACTTCAGAAGGGTGTCAGCCAGTCAGATTCCAGGAATCGGTACTTTAAAGGAAAAATACACACCGGTATTCCATTTCTCCCTAAACATTTTAAGCATCGAAGTATTTAACTAACATGTGAAATAGCGTGTGAAAAAGTGGTAGTTTTAAGCTTTTCTGCTAATATAATATGGAATCGCGTATCTAAAGAATTTAATAACGATATAATTATATTCGTGTACTGCGACAGTGCTTTGTAGGGCTGTTTCGCCTCTCTCTTCATGCGACTTCCCTTGTAGCCCACTGGTCTACGTGCCCGATTACCAACTCATGGGTTGTGTGTTCAAATCCAGCTGGTGCTGGACTTTTCTTTTAACAAACATTTCTTCGAAAAAATAGAATAGCAATATTATGGACAATCAATTGACTTTTATATTTCAAAATATCACAACATGATCGATTCTAAGTCATTTTTGATAACAATGAATAGTCACCTTCTTCCCTTCTGACAACGGTCCCTGCTTCTGCTTCCTGCTTCTATTGTGTGTGTGTGTAATAGAGTAAATTTTTATAGAGAAATGGAGGCTGGACAGTATGCGTTACAATATAAACATTTATATTGATTTAAATCGTGTTTTGATTTAAATCGCAAATGCGTGTTTAATTATATGTGTTTTTTTAATCATAATCAGACTAATGCAACATAAATTGATACAGTATCTTTGTCTTCTAAGTATCTTAATAAACTTTCAGCATAGCTTTCTACCCGTTTAGATTTATTTTTCTTGGGATTTTGGGATCAAACGTGGAAGGATTAGATTGTAATCGTTTTTATTTTTCAAATACGTTTTAGAAAAGTGTAATCTATACCTGCCCAGACTGTACGCCTTCCTAAACCCCGCCTTTCACTCCTGTCCTGCTCTTCCCCGCGCACCCCAGCCGGGCGCTCTTCGGCCTCAGCCCGGGACGAATGTATATTTTGATATTTACACCCGGCGCGGCACCGAGGGAGCGTCTGCATTTATAACTTAGTCAAGCAATATGAAGCATCTCCTTTTACTTTTAAGTCCCTTAAATACATTGAGCACAGCTTTCTCACCACTTAAGATTACTTACTTTATACCATCCTTACACAAAGCAGAAACTTTCCAATGACATACAGTACAAGTGGAAAGATTACAGATTTTAATCGTCTTTAATTTTGTTACGTTATACGTTTTAGGAACGTTTCATCTAAACAAACACCACAAAACTGTTCTCGATTGTATTTCTGAATGTTATGTTACACCTACAGTAGTTCACTGCTTTAAATACATCGAATTAAGAAAGTTAGGTGTAGCACTTTAGATCTTTTTTTCTGAACCAGGGAAAATCTGATCATGTTTCTCTATAACAATAATAAAAAACTTTATTTTACATATCACCTTTAAAAGTGGCATCTCAAAGCAATACAGTAGATGGAAAAACAGTTAAAAGGGACCAAAGTAAATACCAGACAAACGCAAACGCGTTTTTAATAAAATGCTTTTATTCATTCAGCAGAGAGTGAGAGGGACATCCAGCAGAGAGAGACACACACACACTTATCCAGTCTCTCGAAATAAAGTTATTTTTCAAGCAATGCAACAAACGTCGGGCAATGTGTTTTTTTTAATCCAACATTGACAGCCACATCTTAAATCTTGTCAGTCAGCTCTTTTTTCTCTATTTGAATTGTGGCCTACACATCGCACGACTTTAAAAGCTAGAAAGACAGGCTTCGATTCACATTAGCTGGCGAGCCTTGTTAACAAAAAAAAAAAACAATACACAGGGAGGGGGAGGTCAAGCGAGAGAGAGAGTTTTTTACCCTCTGTCAAAAAACACAACCCGGGGCAGAGACTCTGGGGGGATCATTGCGTGGTACAGAGCGGAGCTCAGTCAATTCTTATGGAAGGTGTTTTCTTTCTTCTTTTTTTCAGCATGGAATAAACCTGTTACTTGATTCATATGGATGCCCGGTTACGTTATACGTTTTAGGAACATTTCATCTAAACAAACACCACAAAACTATTCTCGATTGTATTTCTGAATGTTATGTTACACCTACAGTAGTTCACTGCTTTAAATACATCGAATTAAGACACCCAAATTAATAATGTAACATGCCACTGTTTGTGCATGAACAAAGTTATACTGAGATTTCCTTAGATACGCGATTAAAAAAAAAAAATTTGAATCCCCGGCGGAACACATTCCATAAGAATCAGCGCTTTTACAGTATATATCGCCTTTAAAGTTGGCTTCTCAAAACGCTTTACAGGATAAAAACAACAAGAACAGCAACAACAACAATATTGTATTTCATTGCACTTTGAAAACCAAGTAATAACTTAACTATATGTACAAACGTTTCATATGTCGCTGTTGTGAATGCCTGTGGAGTGTATCTTATTTGCCTTACGTCCTGGTTATCTCGCTCGCCCTCCCCCCCTCTCTCCCTCAATTCAATTCAATTCAAGGTGTTTTATCAGCATGACAGATGGGTACAATCAGTGTTGGGTATTTACTTTGCTTTGCAATTCCACTTTTAAAGGTGATATATAAAATTTTAACTAAAATAAATTGATATCTTTGTCTTCTAAGTATCTTAATAAACTTTCAGCATAGCTTTCTCCCCGTTTAGATTTATTTTTCTTAACTAGTATACTTTAGATCTTTTTTTTCTGAACCGGGGAAAATCTGATCATGTTTCTCTATAACAATAATAAAAAAACATTATTTTACATATCACCTTTATGTGATATCACCTTAAGGATGCGCAAAGAAATTTAAAATAGTCTTCTTTAGGTGTGAGGGTAGGAGTGGATCGCAGCAGGCATAATCGTCAAATTAGGAAAACAAAGAACAGGACAGGCGAGACGTTTATCCAGAGAGCGAGTGATCAGAAAAAGGAACAGCTGTTACACCCAGGTTTTAAGCTCTCTCTCTGTTGAATGAATGAAAGCATTTTATTAAAAACGCGTTTGCGTTTGTCTGGGTATTTACTTTGTAATCTGTGGTTTACATCTACTGTATTGTTTTGAGATGTCACTTTTAAAGGTGATATGTAAAATAAAGTTTTTTATTATTGTTATAGAGAAACATGATCAGATTTTCCCTGGTTCAGAAAAAAGACGATTAAAATCTGTAATCTTTGCACTTGTATGTCATCGGAAAATACAATCAGTTTCTGCTTTGTGTAAGGATGGTGTCAAAAAGTATTCTAAGTGGTGAGAAAGCTGTGCTCCTCAAAGCGCTTTACAGGATAAAAACAATAACAACAATAGTGGCCGGGCAAACGATTTTTTTTTATAGAAATACAAAATGAGATACTGTATAATGATGTGCATGAACAAAGTTATACTGCAATTTTCCTTAGATACGCGATTAAAAAAAATACATTTTTTGAATCCCCGGCGGAACACATTCCATAAGAATCAGCGCTTTTATACAGTATATCGCCTTTAAACACATATATTTAAACACGCGTTTACGATTTAAATCAAAACGCGATTCAAATCAATATAAATGTTTATTTTGTAACGCATAGGTGACTATTCATTGTTATTAAAAAGACTTAAATTCGATCATGTTGTGATATTTAGAAATATAAATTTGTTTGGTGCGAGTGAGGTTTTATTTAATCTCTGACCAAGGGAAACATTTCATTTTTTCAAATAAATGTTTGTTAAAAAATAAAGTCATAGTTACATGGGATTCGATCACAGACCGTGTGACATGGGAGTCAGGAACCTAACCCACAGCACCACCGGCGCGGTCGCATGCTGAGTGCTGAAAAAGCACTTCAGAAACATTATCGACAGACAATGTACAGATTTAATAAAGCTATAAAATAATGTAATTAGGCACAGAACAAGTTTACAGCACAGTACAATAATAAATGCTGACCATGACTTTAGAAGCATAAATTACCTTACACTCAATTTAAACACAAGCTGTCTTTAGCCCTCTAAGCTGGTTCATACAGAAATGTAGAGAACCAGGCTCAGAACACACAGCTTCATTAGCGAATACATATGCAGGACAACTAGAGAAGACGTTTTACAGAGGATGGATTTTTAGAAACATCCCATCAGTGACATCACTGAAGTCAACTCCTACTGTGGGTAACTGTCGTGTGGATAGTTTCACAAGAATCAGACAAAGGTTTAAGCATCGCTTGTTCTAGGTAAAACTGCAAAAAAAAACAACAACCCATAATGTACTTCTTTGCGGCTCTGTTTGCCCAAATCATATATTCACAATGTGAAATTAGAAAATAATATTACGTAACCAAAATCCGCAATATGGAAACAGAACCTGTGTAATTGTTGACAGATCATGTACTCGTAACATTTTTACAAGACGAACTACAACATTTAAAAAATGACTTGTATGTACTTGATATCTCTAATCAATCCACGGTGATATAGTTAAAGCAGAGTCCCCGCACAAAACGAAACTAAAACGCCCTGGGCATACCGTTTCGCGCTTCTTATCAGTTGCTCAAAAGTAATTTGACCGTATGAAATGCATAATATAAACCTAGAAACATATACAGTACGTGAGCAGTACTTACGTAGTATCGGTGTCAAGACATACCTCTCAAATACTGTAAATCAAGTTAAAAATATCTCAAGACCGATTCTGGTCATAATGAAACCATGTTTCGTGTATGTTTTCTTTAAAGTACCGAGACCAGCCATATACTGTATGTTTATGTTCCAAAATTAATATCGTTTATGGCCTTCACACGCGTTGCAGTATGCTCCTATTCTTTTTATGCTCAGGCACTAAGATTTCCCTTCAGTGGTAAAATTCCATATGAATATTCAATACTACAACGGGCACAGTAAAGACGTTTACAGTAAATTTTTCTACGACAGACCAACGGACCACGAGTGCCCCTGTCGGTCAACCAATCACGTACCGCGGTACCCCGCGTCATCTTGCGTCAAAATGCGCGACGCCGTAGCCAATTACCTCTGGTACGTGTCTGTACCGCTCACTTTGAATGGCTGCATCTGTATGTAGTTTTATTTATTACTTTATACAATAAAAAATACATACTTTTTGACAGTCTTCCAGGATCATTTCTGCCATCTGGCCAATCCTGGTTTGATACTAGAAATTAAAAAGTTAACAATAATCTCATGCCTATCAAATCTATCATTTGCAGAGGGATCATAAACTATTCTTAAATTTAATAATTTAATTAATATGGTACAAGTAATGTAGTAGTGTTCATGTCTACAAAGCCTTGTGTTAAAACATTTATAAAGCCATTATTTCCTCACCTGATCGAGATGAGGGAGAAGGTGAGGGTGAGCGGGAAGCTGAGGAGGCATGGTGACTCCGGGGTTCAGTTGAAGACTTTGGTCTTATAACTTGCTTAGGGCTTTGAAATTTGCGTGGTGAGGTCACAATTTGGACTACCTGGGCTGTTAATATAATATTGCAGATTAATTTAATATTTAGGTACGGACGTAAAATGTTCACCAGTCCAATAATCTTTTAATATAATTCACTTATGGTAGACAGTTCTCCAGACTAAGGAAAGTACAGTGACATAACCTCAGACATAATTAAAAAAATTAACTTGTGAATTTCATCTCAATTTCATAGAGTAATTAGATGTACAGTAGGCAAAAAATGTAGTAATACATTTAATAGGAATAGGAATGTTAAAGCCAGAAAAGGTGAGAACTTTCCTTGGGGAGGTTCTCACCTTTGATGGTTGGGCTTCAATAACATAAATAATGGTGTTAACTTGTCTTTGAATAGGATTGATGATGGTTATCTTCTAAGGACATTAAGAAAACATTTTAACTTTGATTGCAAAAACCTACCTTTAAGTGTACTTGAACAGCTGAGTGAGGTCTGGGAGACACTCTTCCTAGGAGAGAACCTTAGTTTTGGGGGTGGCACTGGCAGCTTCAGTGGCTTCTTCTTTTCTAAACAGAAAAAATATGGCAGTAAAATATTTCATATCAAATTAAATTAATTAATCAACTTGATCTGTAACTTTTTACAATACATTTATTTCCTTTATTTTGGGAACTTTGAAGGCAGAGAAATGTAGTTACTTGGATTAGCAGCATCAGAATCAAAGTCTGTAATATAATAGAAAAGTATCATATTTCAATATAATACTGAAAATTAGTTTAACATAGAATAAGCTAACCAAAATTCTTAGCAATTTCCATGATCAACAAATCTGATAAGATTTTTAACATTTTCATACAGAACACCTTTCAAAATGACTTATTTTAAAGGATTGTTAAAAAATCAATAACAAGGTACAAGCTAAATGAGGCATCAGTTGATATTAATAACTGGTTAAAAATATAGCTATTGAGATTGTTACTTTTACATACCATCAACGTAATCGGAAAACACCCGCTTCTTACTTTTGCGTTTTGGATTGGGTGTCTCATTCTCGTCTTCAGCATCCGTAACAGAGGTGGTTAAATCAAAGTGATCACATTCTGATTTCTTGTCTACAAATAATAATATTTACCTTACGTATGATCAAATATGAAAAAGGTATTGTTGCACTAATGCATGTACATAGACAATTACTGTAAATATTCAATCGAAATTTATAATAATTAACAGGAATTTGCTCTTATTTTCAAAGAGAGCTATACCTGATGTATGAGTGTGCAGGGGCATCATATATAAAAGCCTTCACATTAACATTAAATACTCTATCTTCAAAGTGAATGTCATTATTGGTGAGTAACTTTAACTCCTCTAAAAAGTCACTCACACAATCATCAACTGATTCAGGCTTGGACCCTCCATAAAATAATGCTACAATGAAAGGCTGGAATTGGTGAAAAGAGCACAAAATAGGCCAAAATTGCACAGATGTAGATTTGAAGAGAGGAACTCCATCAACATTGATACACAGGTCTACAGAATGCATGCCTTCTTGGAATGTTTTAGAAGAAGATATGTTTTTCAGGATTCCTTTCTTTAATCCAAAGTAAATGTACTGACCACCGCATTTATCACTGATTTGCACTTTATTGGGTGTTTGTAGGAGAGTCCTGCAATCCTTTGGAAGCTTGTGCCCCTGACATCTCAATATCTCCAATAAATCATTGAAACTGTCTTTTACAACCATACTTAGCAGACCAAGCTACAAGTTCGGTAGATAGATTTGGCCTTGCTGGGTCAGTGCCTCATCTACAAAGTCAGTAGATTCAGGACTGGGGTCAGTTACATCAGATTCATCAGAATCAGAAATTTCAACCTCGTTCAAGATTTCTTCTTCAGAAGTAATAACTTCTTCAGTGTACCCATAGTCATTTGAATCCTGATATGTAATGTCATCATTGACACTAGCACCCGTATCACCAGACGATTGTTCCACATTCTCCTCCTTGGTGTCATCTATGTGAAAACTGTCATCTTGATCATCACTGCTGGATTCACCAAGAGCATTTAGCTCTGCACGTCGCTTCCTCCATCGGGATAAATAGTGCTTTGACATAAAGTCTGATTTGGTGTGCCCCCTGCGTGCTGATGTGCACCTACAGATAATTGTAACACATGCAAATAAACAGTAAATAAACAGTAAACAGTAAATAAACAGTGACTGCAGTATGTAAGGTACTATAAGGACTATGGAATATAAAAGGAAATGGTATCAACTTTTCTTAAGAAAATAAAAATAGAAATATTGTCATTCAAAGAAATCAACATTTAATTACATTTTTTCAGGCAGGTGGCAAGACCCCCTCGCGAAACCCCTGGATGCAAAGCTGTGTAAATAAATTACATACAGCACTGTTGCACGTTTTAGACAGTACCGTACGCTCGGTAATTGCCGGCAATTCCCGTCAGCAGTTTTATTTTTGGGTTTTTAACAGAGATTTTCTACTGTTTACATTTATATAATCTAATTTGATTTAAAGAACAAAATAACTGCGATAAAAATGTTGTTAACTTTAAAAGGGTGAGTAAAAAAGGTCACACTACGCAGGTATTTCCCGTATATCATAGTAATTATAATCATAGTAATTAAGTAAATTATTTTCGCAGTAATTAATTTATTTACACATGTATAATAAATATAGTAAATATAGTAATAAATATAGTAAATAAATTAATTACTGCAAAAATAATTTACTTCGTACACTATGCAGATTGCCGTATACTCCTAGTTGCGGCAAACACGATATATACAGTAAAAAAAGCCTCAGGCACTGTGTTAGATGTGTTTTCGACGTTATATATGCGTTTATTAATGTCGTCGATTTTACGGTTGCAATTCAACGTTGATTATATGTCGTGGCGACGTATATATACATATAGTCTTATTTTCGCCGTGATATATATATGTATATTCGACTAATCACTGCCCACCGGGCTTGCATTGGGGTTACCATTCCTGCTTCTCGGTCGGTAAGAAATGATAAAGTCAAACCAGGAAAAGAACAAGGCTCATCACACTTGACAAGGATTTAGTTGTTTAGCCCTCTTGAGGTACTCAAGAGTTTTGTGTCCTTAATGTTTTTTACTCTTTTTCTCCCATGTTTGTTCTATCACAACAGCTTTATTTTCATCGTTCTTTCTCTACATTTGGAGTTCTACCATGAGTCTTATTGTATGCCAACTACCCACAACTGTACTGTTGAAATGAGAGCTCTTCAAAACCACCTGCTAATCCCCTGATCAAGGTCTTCTTTCTCATTTTTTCTTTCTCATTTTTTGATGCATCATCCCGGATTCCACCAAAATGCTCATTAGGTACTCCTTACTGCAGTTAATGCATCTTAAACATAATTATTTCCTTGATATTGGAATCCTGCATCCAATGATATACATCCATCACAGTTTTGGTTGCCATTCTCTTCCTAACTCCACTAGCAGAGTTACTGTGCCTGTTTTTCAGTGAAAGGCTGTTAGATAGTTCAGTTGTGGTGCTTATCTGAACAATTTAGCCTCCATTCCATCCCTGGAATGCACTCCTCTTTCTAAAGATTCCAAACATCAGTACTAATTACTTCAGAGTGAAAATATTACATTACAATTACTTCAATGTGTTACATTCTAGCGCACAGGTTTTATCAGTCTCATATAGTTAAATCACATTTATATTCTCAGACACATGCAAATCTACATTTACTATTGTGAAGTAAATGCCAAATGTGTTTGGAATATTAATTAAACTCTAGAGAATTATGTGTTAAATTAAATAAAGTTTATCTTAAAGATCCATCGTTCAAACATACTTGAGTTTTTTCTTGCACTGGGCTCAGGCAGCTCTACCAAATTTGTGTCCTGATAAATTTTGGTCTTTAAGACAGCCTGTGCACAATTTGTCTTCTTGAGGTTCAAAAGGTAGTTAAAAGGGGAACTTGGTTCATTTCATGGTAGAGCTTTTTGTTCAGAATATTCTGGATATTGGCAAAGAGTCCAACTGTCTAATTTTGTTGATCAGGCAAAAATAATAACGGGTTCCTGAACACAAGATTTCTTCTGTTTCAGAAACTATTTTGGTCCGACTTTGGTACTTTGTTGACTCATTTTCTCGGCCTGGCTTCTTGGAGAAAAGGTCAAGTTCTGACTTGGGCTGCATGCAATCACATGTTCAAAAATTTTAGTTGACCAGTTTAGATCAGTGAATTAACCAAAGAAAAAGGACTTGTGTTCCATTTTATATGGGGCAACATCACCAGTTGGTGACTGGCCAAGGTGCTGTTAGGTGTTGTTCTGCCCTACAGATCCCTGATTAGTGGATCTACAGTACCTTTGGGTTCTCAATAGTGACTTTTTACCTGTGGTCTTTGGCAATGAACCAGCCTGGAGACATGGTGGAGACTATCTGCGCTATTCATCATTACATTGTTCAGTTTGATACAGTTTAATGTTATCTTGTATCATAGGGGCCTATTAGAAGCTGCACCAGGGTAAGGCCACAGGACCTGATAACATCTGTCCCAGAGTTCTGAGGGCCTGTGCTGATCAGCTGAGCGGAGTGCTCCAGTGACTGTTCAACCTGAGCCCGGGCTTGGAGAGAGTCCCGGTGCTCTGGAAGACATCATGCCTGGTCCCGGTACCAAAGAAAGGGCGCCCCTCTGTCCTCAACGACTACAGACCAGTTGCACTGAGTTCTCACATCATGAAGACACTGGAGAGGCTGGTCTTATCCCACCTGAGACCCCTGGTCAGCTCATCACTGGACACCCTACAGTTCGCCTACCAGCCCAGTGTTGGTGTGGAGGATGCGATCATCTACATGCTGCAAAGGGCCTACTCACACCTGGACAGGGCTGGCAACACTGTTAGGATCATGTTTTTCGACTTCTCCAGTGCCTTCAATACCATCCAGCCCTTACTTCTAAGGAGGAAGCTGGAGGAGATGCAAGTCGATGCCTCCATGACCTCGTGGATCACTGACTACCTGACAGGCAGACCACAGTCTGTGAGACTTCAGAACTGTGTGTCTGAACAGGTAGTGAGTAACACAGGGGCACCTCAAGGGACAGTTCTTTCTCCATTCCTCTTCACCCTCTATACTTCGGACTTTAAGTACAACTCAAAGTCATGCCACCTTCAGAAGTTCTCAGATGACTCTGCAATTGTGGAATGTATCAAGGGTGAGCAAGAGGAGGAGTACAGAGGACTGGTCAGCAGCTTTGTGGACTGGTGTGGGGTGAACCACTTGGAACTGAATGTAACAAAGACAAAGGAACTGGTGGTAGATTTCAGGAGGAAAAAGGTCAAACCTACTCCTGTCTACATCCATGGGAGTGGCGTGGAGATGGTGGACTCATACAAGTACCTGGGAGTGCACATCGACGATAGACTGGAATGGTCTAGGAACATCGAGGCCATCTATAAGAAGGGACAGAGCCGACTTTACTTCTTGAGGAGGCTCAGGTCCTTCAATGTATGTACAGATGCAGCCATTCAAAATGCGTGCGTTATTTTGCGGCATACCCCGGTGGGCGTGGCGCGGCATCTCGCAGTGTCACGCAGTGTGACGTGTTAATCGCGCGTCATTTGACGCTCTGCCGGAAACTATCCGGCGTCACCTTGTAAAACCGCCAGGGGGAGCTTAACCTCTCATGTACAGCATTTGAGCCTTTAATTTTGAACAGTGTATTACAGCATGTTAATCTTCAGTCATTAAAATGTTGGTATATTTTATGAAAGCAAGATTGCTCAGTTGGACAAAAGTACACAACCTACCTTTATCAGAAATATTTATGCATCAAAGCCTTTACCGGAGATATTACTAATAGTATTAATAATGGATGACTTTGGACAAGCTGTATACTCAAAGTATAATTTCTTTAGCACATTTGTACAAGCACTTGGAATCTGTCCAAGCCATACTTTGTCAGGCATTTTGTTTTACTTCAACGGGCATAAAAACTTCCTTGCTTTTAACAGGGCGTTTCATAATTTCTAACTACGAAAATGATTTAAAATGCGACACCTATCATTCAACTAGAGCTTAAAATATCACAAGGAAAAATACACACCGGTATTCCATTTCTCCCTAAACATTGTAAGCTTCGAAGTCTTTAACTAACGTGATACCGGAGTCAACAAGCATACTTTTAGAATTTGATTAAAAGGGAATATAATATGGAATCGCGTATCTCAAGAATTTAATAACGGTATGATTATATCCATGTACTGCGGCAGGGCTGTGTAGGGCTGTTTCGCCTGCCTGCTCATGCGAGCTGACTGTAGCCGACTGGTCTAGGTGCGTGCCTGCCAACGGGCAGGGTGTGTGCTCGAATCCAGCTGGTGCTGAACCTTCCAGTTTTATTTATTTATTTTTTAATCGCGTAACATATTACCGTATGCAAACTGTACTGTATACAGTATGTATATGTATATTTAATGTCTTAATTGTGCCCGTTTAATTGAATTTTAAAAAATTATTTAACACGAACATTAAGCTGTTTACATCTTCCGCCTGAGAACAGTCACCCGTTGCTACCCAACGCAGAATGGTGATTGGCTGACACCATCTGACACCCCTCTGATTGGAGAAAAAAGACGTGCTAGTTTGCTATACATACTGTAACAGGAAGAGGATTTCTTTCTATTCAAAACGTGTACTTTAAAAGTTTAAGAAGTAAAAACCTTACAGCGTACACAGATTTCTAAACTGATCAGGATCGTTATCTTTGTCTTATGCATAACAATATTCACCGCTCTGTGCAGCAAATTAATAATAAACTTTATTTTATATAGCGTTTTAAACGAATAAGTAATTAGATTGCTCATAAACCTAATCACTTGCTTTTTCTTTTTATTTAGGCTCAGATTTCAACTATAGATCGTATTATTAATACCCTTGGTGATACCCCTTGGTGTTTCTCTCGCTCTCTCTCGGGTCACCTGATCATTAGCTCGAAAGATTTGAGTGCTTTGTGTATATTCTAATGGTAGTGGGGGCAGGGTGTGTGGGAACAGGTTTGGTTGAAATTGCATTGGAGATCTATGTTCTTCACACCTGAAACATTTTCTCTGAAAGCATTTTCTTCGCTGTTTAACCGATCTTGTTACAGCATGTTACAGTTTACTATTATTAACCATATTAATTTTAAGTGCTTAATGTAAAATCTTGTAAAAATATATTTTCATTGTTCAAATATACATTAAGTCTGACTATCATATAATAAGTTAAATACAAAACTAAAGAAAAAATAGGGTTAAATATAATTCAAAATATTTTGCTAACAATGTTAACTGTTTATGAATAATAAAATGTATTAGCTAAGGCGTAGGATGGCACAGTTGTTAGTATGTTTTTTGTTTTGTTTCTTTTTCATAAATACAACAGTAGTACCTGATGTCTCAGTGGCTTTCAAAATTAAATTATGCATGCAAACCTGTGAACTAGAAAGATAACTAAGATATCCATCCATTTATAATGGTGGCAAAGTGGTTAGCATTGCTATCTTGCAGCACTGGGGTCCTAGGTTCAATTCCTGCCATCCTGTGTGTGTGGGGTTTACATGTTCTCTCTGGGTTACATGGTTTTTCTCCATATGTGTGATATGACTCCCTCTCGCACTCCAAAACATACTGGTAAGTTAATTAGTTTATGGGAAACCTGGCCCTGGTCTGTGTGTGTTTGTGTCTGTCTGTCCTGTGATGGACTGGCGCTATGTCCAGGGTGTATTCTGCCTTGTGTCCGTTGCTTACTGGGATAGGCTCCAAATCCTCTGTACTGGATAAAGAGATTAGAAATGGAAGTAAAGGCACTGTGTGGATGGAACTATACACAGTGTTAGAAACCCACTATGAAATGGCAGCATCTCACTGAGAATAAAATATTTTTTACTGCTGGCTTAAGGAAACAGCCTTTCCACCTCTCTTGCACATCAGTATCCATACCTAGTTATTTAAACAAATTGCCTCTAATTATAAACATCTTAATATGCTGGCTCTGTGGATCCGCATCAGCTATGTTTGCCCATTCCTTCAATTCATGTGCATCCAACACACAGTTCAATGCCAGCAACTACACATAATCTAAAATACAATCCTTATTTCAGTATCTATGTAAACATATAGTCTGTTAACTTCATCATCTTCATCAAAAGTATGCCTAACCCCATTAGGAAGTGTTCTTGTTATAAGTGTATTCCTCAGCTTTCCCCAAACTATCTTCTTCTTGCCAACATCTCTAGTCTTTTATCCTGCAATAACTCAGCCAACACTCAAATCTCCAAAAGCTGCTTGTGTTAATTTCTTTAAATCACAAATATCATGTGTAAATACTGGCCATGTAATACTCTGCATTGTGGAATAATAGTTTATTTTAAAGGGAACTAGAGAAACTAAGAACTAGAGAAATCAAGAAAGGCTTTTTTTCTAGAATTAATAAATGCACATCCTGTTCACTGGGGAAATTAAATCCACACTGAGCAATCTTCAATATGTTCAGAATATGACAGCAAGAATCCTATCAGGGATGCATTACACCTGTTTTCAAGTCCTTGCACTGGTTACCTATCAGATTTCGAGTCAACTTCAAAATCCTTATCCTCCTTATATACTGTCCTACAACTGGTATTATTGTTCTCCGAATTATTGTACTTGACATGACTTCATTCAGCCTTTCCTGAACGTCTATGACAGGCAGAGTGAGTGCTGTTTCTGGTGCGATCTTTTACAGCTGACATTTCACTGTTTTAAACGAACAAGAAATTAGATTGCTCATAAATCACTTATTCTATATAAACACAGCGTAATTGCCCTCCGAAAATCTTCTTTTTCTTGTTCGTTTTAGAGACCTTGATCGAAACTGATTTTAGATGTCAGAAAGAATTTATTTTCTCTGTATTTCCTACATTGCTTTGTCAAGATTTTAACTTTATATCTAACTTTATATCTAGGCTCAGATTTCAACTATAAATCGTACAGTAATTAATAGCAGTAAATACTGATGTTTATACATAAAAAAGTCATGCCTTGGAGTCATGCAAAAAGTCATGCCTCAAGAGCACAGCAAAGAGTGTATTAAAAGACACTTGTATTTATCAACGCTTTCTTTTCCGTATACCAGATTTTATGGAACCACTTCAGAGGGGTGTCAGCCAGTCAGATTCCAGGATTCGGCACTTTAAAGGAAAAATACACACCGGTATTCCATTTCTCCCTAACGATTTTAAGCATCGAAGTATTTAACTAGCATGTGAAATAGCGTGTGAAAAAGTGGTAGTTTTAAGCTTTTCTGCTAATATAATATGGAATCGATATTGATTTAAATCGTGTTCTGATTTAAATCGCAAACGCGTGTTTAATTATATGTGTTTTTTAATCATAATCAGGCTAATGCAACATAAATTGATACAGTATCTTTGTCTTCTAAGCATCTTAATAAACTTTCAGCATAGCTTTCTACCCGTCAAGATTTATATTTCTTGGGATTTTGGGATCAAACGTGGAAGGATTAGATTATAATCGTTTTTATTTGTCAAATACGTGATTGTATTTCTGAATGTTATGTGACACCTACAGTAGTTCACTGCTTTAAATACATCGAATTAAGAAAGTTATGTGTAGCACTTTAGATCTTTTTTCTGAACCAGGGAAAATCTGATCATGTTTCTCTATAACAATAATAAAAAAAACTTTATTTTACATATCGCCTTTAAAAGTGGCATCTCAAAGCAATACAGTAGATCGAAAAACAGTTAAAAGGGACCAGATTAAATACCAGACAATCGCAAACGCATTTTCAATAAAATTATTTTATTCATTCAGCAGTTTGTGAGAGGAACATCCAGCAGGGAGAGACACACACACCGGTTTTCATTGACAAAATTGGTTTTTTTCAATTCCTTTTGTCTAACAGGAATGTTTTGTTTGTGGACAAACTGTTAGACAAGAGGAAAAGACCGCCTCCTCCTACGAAGCATTAATCGCGTATCTAAGGAAAATTGCAGTATACCTTTGTTCATGCACATCATTATACAGTACAGTATCTCAATTTGTATTTCGATAAAAAAAATCGTTTGCCCAGCCACTACTGTTGTTATTGTTTTTATCCTGTAAAGCGTTTTCTTTTTCTGCGTTTTCCATTTCCTTTTTCTGATCACTCGCTTTCTGGATACACATCTCACCTGTCCTGTTCTTTGTTTTCCTGGTTTGCTGATTATGCCTGCTGCGGTCCACTCCTACCCTCACACCTAAAGAATACTATTTTAAATTTCTTGGCGCAGTTCATTAACCCTTGTATGTGCTGTCCGCGCCCAAAATGCAATTAAAAAAAAGTAAAAAACCGCGCTCAAAATGCAATTTAGAGCTTAATAAGATACACTCCACAGGCAAAATTAAAGACAAAATTAAAGACGATTAAAATCTGTAATCTTTCCACTTGTACTGTGAGTCATCGGACAGTTTCTGCTTTGTGTAAGGATGGTGAGAAAGCTGTGTTCAATGTATTTAAGGGACTCAGAAGTAAAAGAAGATGCTTCATATTGCGTGACTAATTTTAAAAACCAAGTTATAAATGCAGACGCTCCCTCGGTGCCGCGCCGGGTGTAAATATCAAAGTATACATTCCCAACAAGAATTGTACCCATCTGTCATGCAAATAAAACACCTTGAATTGAATTGAGGGAGAGATGGGGGTAGTGGGACAGAGATACTGTAGACAGACTCAAGGCAAATAAGATACTTATGGGTACGCAGACATTCACGACAGCAACATACGAAACGTTTGCACGTACTGTATAGTTAAGTTATTACTTGGTTTTCAAAGTGCAACGAAATACAATATTGTTGTTGCTGCTGTTCTGGTTGTTTTTATCCCGTAAAGCGTTTTGAGAAGCCACCTTTAAAGGCGATATATACTGTAAAACCACTGATTCTTATGGAATGTGTTCCGCGGGAGATTCAAATTTTTATTTATTTATTTTTTAATCGCGTATCTTAGGAAATCTCAGTATAACTTTGTTCATGAACAGTGGCATGTTACATTATCATTCGTTTTTTTAACAAGGCTCGCCAGCTAATGTGAATCGAAACCTGTCTTGCTAGCTTTTAAAGTCGTGCATGTGTAAACTGTACTAGAGGGCATGCAAGTTACTCTGCCCCTTTCAGCGGCAGGGAGTCCCTCTGCTGCAACACACAGCAGACAGAACGGGAGACTATTGCCTTTCATATCTGACACCAGTGAAGTAAAAGGGGTGTCTAAAGGGGTGATTTTAGACCACATTTTAGTTACTTTATTTTGTTTACTTTTAACATTTCTGTAATTTACAGTAGATGTCACAATAGAAGCCCGAAGCCTATTATACTCAGTCTAGCCTTGGATCCTCTGAGTCCCTTGACTCAGTTATTGCATATTAATTTCTTGAGATACGCGATTCCATATTATATTCCCTTTTAATCAAATTCTAAAAGTATGCTTGTTGACTCCGGTATCGCGTTACTTAAAGACTTCGATGCTTAAAATGTTTAGGGAGAAATGGAATACTGGTGTGTATGTTTTCTTTAAAGTACCGAGACCAGCCATATACTGAACGTTTAAGTTCCAAAATTAATATCGTTTATGGACTTCACACGCGTTGCAGTATGCTCCTATTCTTTTTATGCTCAGGCACTAAAATCTCCCTTCTGCTTTGTGTAAGGATGGTATCAAGAGCAATCTTAAGTGGTGAGAAAGCTGTGTTCAATGTATTTAAGGGACTCAAAAGTAAAAGAAGATGCTTCATATTGCTTGACTAATTTTAAAAACCAAGTTATAAATGCAGACGCTCCCTCGGTGCGCTGCTCTGGTGCGCCGGCTGTTACACAGTGCCTGTCTGCCGTAAGCGTTACAATATACATACCCAACACTGCTTGTACCCATCTGTCATGCAAATAAAACACCTTGAATTGAATTGAATTGAGGGGAGAGGGGGGGAATACTAAAGCCAATACTGGCTCAATACCCTCAATGGGCTTTGACGTGCTAATGCGTTGGTTTAACAGTCCGGGTGTGGCAGGCTTCCAATGTCAACTCGACTCGATTGGAAGACAATGAACGTATTTTAGCCCTAAATGAATTAATAGCAAACATGGTTTACATAAAATACATTTTTCCAAGAAAGTTTATAATAATACGATCTATAGTTGAAATCTGAGCCTACTTTAAAAATAAAGGAAAAGCATTTTCAGAGAGTAATCATGCTGTGTTTATGTAGAAAAAGCGATTAGGTTTACGAGCAATCTAATTACCTATTCGCTTAAAACGCTATTAAAAATTTACTCTGTTGCACACACACACACAATAGAAGCAGGCACCGCTGTCAGAAGGGAAGATATGTTCAAAATATCGCAAATATCGATCATGTTGCGATATTTTGAAATATAAAAGTCAATTGATTGTCCATAATATCGCTATTCTATTTTTTCGAAGAAATGTTTCTTAAAAGAAAAGACCAGCACCAGCTGGATTCGAAAACACAACCTGTCAGCTGGTAGTCACGTCTACAAGACAGCTCACATGAACAGGCAGGCGAAACAGCCCTACACAGCCCTGTCGCAGCACACGAATACCATTATTAAATTCTTTAGATACGCGATTCCATATTATATTCCCTTTTAATCAAATTCTAAAAGTATGCTTGTTGACTCCGGTATCGCGTTAGTTAAAGACTTCGAAGCTTAAAATGTTTAGGGAGAAATGGAATACTGGTGTGTATTTTTTTCTTTAAAGTACCAAGACCAGCTATACACTGTATGTTTATGTTCCAAAATTAATATCGTTTATGACCTTCACACGCGTTACAGTATGCTCCTATTCTTTTTATGCTCAGCTACTAAGATTTCCCTTCAGTGGTAAAATTCAATACCTACAACGGGCACAGCAAAGACGTTTACTGTCTTTCTACGACAGACCAACGGACCACGAGTGCCCCTGTCGGTCAACCAATCACGTACTGCGGTGCCCCGCGTCATCTTGCGTCATACTGAGCGACGTCACCTGCGGTACGTGTCTGTAACGCGCACTTTGAATGGCTGCATCTGTAGTAAGATGCTACATATGTTCTATCAGTCGGTGGTAGCGAGCGCCATTTTCTACGCAGTGGTATGCTGGGGCCCTGGGATTAGAGCAGTGGATTCTAAAAGGCTGAACAAGCTCATCAGGAGAGCAAGCTCTGTCATTGGGTCTGACCTGGACCCCTTGGAGGTAGTGGCTGAGAGGAGAATGGTGTCCAAACTAGAGGCCATCATGGACAACATCTCCCATCCCCTCTATGACAGGCTTGTAGAAATGAAGAGCACATTCAGCAATAGACTGATTCATCCACGGTGTGACAGGGAGCACTACAGGAGGTCATTCTTGCCTTCTGCCATAAGACTGTACAACGCATCCACCTTGCATCTGGGCAGAGGCAACATTGACAGTGACCTGTTTCTGGACTGAACGCATCTACACATCTACTGCTACATCTGTTCTCTTTCTTTTCTTTTCCCGTTTACAACCATTTTTTGTGCAATATATGCCAGGGACCCGTGCAATACATTTATATTTATATCTATATCTATATTTACATCTATATTAATATTCATATGTGTGATACGATTTTTCTGCGTACTGTTCTGTTCTAGTTTGTTCTTTGTGTGTCCGGACTGTGAGTAACTCTTTTAGTGCACCCCTCACTGTACTGATTGTATTGTATGTATTGTACTATTATTATTATTATTGTATCATTCGTTACACTGTGGCTGTGTTGTCTGTGTAAAGCTGCTGTTGCACTGCAATTTCCCTCACGGGATCAATAAAGTATCTATCTATCTATCTAGTTACATTCATTTGCATTTAGGAAGAGAGGTACCACGCTGCTTGGTTAAGGCACAGAAAGTGAAATACAGATCCAGCCATTCAAAATGCGCGGAGTACACTGCCTTAAAACGCGGTAGGCATGGCGCATCATACCCCATTATACTGCATGCAAATTAAATTATGATAATAGTATCCGGAAGCACCTTGTAAAACCTCCAGGTGGAGCTAATAAAGCTTAACATCTCATGTACAGCATTTGAGCTGTCGCCAGAAAACACCCAGTTTTGAATCCCGGTTACTTCAGAGGGACAATCTTTATCCAATCAAGAATATATGTTGTATACTTTTTAGACTTTTAATAATTTTAAACTGTGTATTACAGCATGTTAATTATTAAACATGAAAAAGTTACGCATCAAAGTAACTTTAACTTGTCTTTAACTTTAGTGGGTTCTGGTTTTAAAGTGCTTCTTCTAACATTATTAAGCTTATATTGTGTACTGCATAAAAAGTTATAATGTTTTATCCTTTTCTAAGAATACATACAGTAGTAAGAATACCACTTGATGTTATTGTAAGAATGTTTAAGTGATTTAACATCACTTGATAGTTATATGAATATTGAATCTTGTAACTAATCAGCTGAAATATTACAGGTGGACATTTCGGAAACATTTTGAAATCTGATTCTTTTAAAACTTCTATTGTCATTGTAGTGGTAATGGACAAAGCACTGGTTCAAAGAGTGATTAGAGTATTACTTTTAGTTTGTTTCTTATATGGTGAATACATAACAATAGTCCATTATTGTAGCTTGTTGTTGGCTCTGGCATGAATTTGTGTATCTAGATAAATTAAGTGATGGTATTGTGATTAAGGATTTCTTCACGGAATTCTTTAAGTTAAACAAATGAAAGAAGAACGGTTATTTTTATAATTGGCACTCTGAGATTCTGACTGATTGAATTCCTCTCATTTAGCTGAAATGGATAAAGAAATCATACACTAGTTACAGTAAGGGAAAAAGTAATAGGTTTATTCCATGCTGAAAAGAGAAGAGATAAAACACAACTGTGAAGCCTTCTTCAGGTGTGAGCTATTACCCTATTACTTGTTCCTTTGCAGACTACGCATGCTGACGCAGCTACCATTCTGATGTAGTTACAGTATATGTATTGCAAGGTGCTCTGTTTTATTAACAGACACTCCAACTCAAACAAGTGTTGTACAGTAATATAGACATGGGTATCCCCATGTGCTTATCGCGCAAATCCTGCTAAACTAAAAATTACACACAAGAAGAGTATTATTGGACAATGTTGTGAGGCTCTGGCAGAATTTCTTTGTAAACTGAAGAGTTATAGAGGAGACACTTTGTGTATTGCCTCTTTTTAGACTTGTAAGAAAGAACACGGAAGATATTATTAATAATGTAGCGCTTTCGGGCTCACATGGGTATGTGCCCTACACCTCTGGGGAATCGAACATGGGCATCTGGCATCACTCAACAGGGAACCAGCCAGTTGAGCTAAAGGTAGTGTAGTGTGCTCTCTGAAGGCACCAGTTCTGTAGGGTTTGGGCATTTACTGGGACAATTATTAATTGTAGCAGTAAATCACAGAATTGATTCTTCTGATGGCTTTAGAATCCAACCATGCGATATAACTCAAACAACGCACACACACAGGTACTAATACACGAGGATACATTTATTAATACATAGAATATGCATGTAAACCTAACAGATCTTATCGAGAGGGTTATCAGAATACAAAAGGTATATATTCAATCAGTTACGAAGAGTTACATATATCAAGAGGACATACGTTCAGTATATCATTCATTTAGACCGTTTCGTAAATGAACTTGGTTACAACTTCTACATTAGATACTCAAAACAAGTACATAACTCTTAGGAATTAAATTGATATCAACTGATTGGGATAACAATTGAATTCTCAAGCTGTAATGCATTGAAGTTGAATACTCATCCAATCTCTAGGGATTCAGATCTCCTGCGGGCTCTCTGGCTCCGTGCCAGGCTGTGCTGTGCAGCTTGCGACGGTGCGCTGCTGACGCTCACTGACCGGCTAGCTAGTGTTGGCTTTAACTAGCAAAGTTTGTGCACAGGAGAAAAGATGACTGTGGATCCCAGCAGGTCAGGAAGAGGACCGGTTCGTTCCTGATGAAGCGCTAGTTCTGAATAGTGATTCAGCTGTCCACAGTTCCGACCTGTTTACGAGGCTTGCTGCTGATGCTAACCTCGGGTGGATCCTCTGGTTACTCTCTGGCAACCTCCGCTCTAGACTCTTAGAACAAAGCAAAGTTCTGGCACTCGGACACACTGGCCGTTCCGTGGTTGTCCGGGCTGAGTCTCAGGATGGTCAGGAGGCGCGCTGCGAGAATGTCCTGCCCTTGGGAGCCTTTCTGCTCCTGGGCTGTCCTGCCCTGGAATTCTCCTTTGAATTCCCTTTAGAAAAGTCCACAGAATTCTCTCAGGCCCTCTGTGTTGCCTGTTTTTACCTGGAGGAACTTTAGCTCATTCATTGGCTGAAAGTTCCATGGGCATCAGAGTCCCACGTGGGTTACTCGGCCCTACCAGTCCCTGATTGGTTGATCAAGGTGAGATATGAGTCATTTACTCCTGACACCTAGGAATGCAGTCCAGATGTCCATCTGGCACTCTCTAGACAGATAGGCGCCAATGGATGACCATTGATCATGATAGCCAGGCTTAGCTCAGTGCATCCCCATTTGGGTGCTGTCCCTTATCAAAAGAAAACATCTTTAAATCAGCCTGCATGAATAGCTTCTCTGTGGCTGCACCACAGAGATGAAGAGAGAGATGGGGCCTCATTTGGGAAAGCACCGCAACACTTAATTCTGTCTTATTAACAAGCATTGCCGCTACAGTAGGTATCCCCTCAGTCCGGAGGCTCAGGTCCCTGCTATTCACAGGGAAGGGCAGTGATATCACTGTGCTGGCAAGCCGGCTCGCAAAACCTGTAATGTCGGCCATATGCATTACAATAACCTTTTAAATCTGAAGCTGAAAGTTTAGCCTTTGTCACTAATGAAACCACTAAATAAAGACATAAATATAGAAATCCCTACATTACAAACTCCAAGCGTTTAATTTTGTCTATTGCTCCAATATCGATGGCAGTGTAGTTAAAAGGAACATGTCAAATTGGTTGATCAAGTTAACAGTCTGGGTGTGGCGACTTTAGACTGTTTCCCGCCAGTCTTGGGCAAAAGGAACCTGTCTTTCATTGGAAGGTTCTCCTGTTCTACTCGTACATGAGAATATAGGGGGGGAAAGTGCCTGTTGTCATTTTTTTTCTACTGACAAAGTTGTGTTGTGTTAACAAAAACTGTTTAACAGCCGCTTGGAAGAGCAAGGTGACTTTCTGCTATCTAAACCATACTGTACAGTTTTTAAAGTCACGTAATGTATGAGTTAGACAGGAACATTGTATCTTATTTTTTATATAAATAAGGTAACCAGCAATAAAATGTCCTGTTTTTTCTTAACACTCATTTTTCCCATACTGGTGTTTGAGTCTTTGTGCAAGCTATAAGTTCTTTTTACTTCTTAATTAAAACATTTGAAAAACTATAATTTTGTAAACGCAACACGCATTCTGTACAGAAATAAAATAATGCTTTTTACAGGTGTTAAGCAGATTAGCAGGTTGCTGACAAAATAGCGCACCATCCACCACTGCCCAGTGATACAGTATAACTTTAAATGAACAGTTGTGTTATGTAGAATAAGTGATTAGATTTATGAGCACTCTATTTTCTTATTCGTTTAAACGGTGACATTTCAGCTACAAAAGATCACACCAGAGACAACACTATCTCTGCTTGTCATAGACGTTCAGGAAAGGGTGAATGAAAGAAGTCATGTCAAGTGCAATAATTCGATGATCAATAATAACAGTTGTAGGACAAGAAACAAAAGATAGTGAAAACTTAAGCTTTTTAATGCTAAAACTAAAATTCAGTCTACAAATTAAGCCAAATTGCCAGGCGAAAGGATTTGTAAAGATTTACAAATTTGTAAAGGATTTGTAAAGTCAGTTTTTTGCAACACATAAAATACATTTTTTCCAAGAAAGTTTAGCCTTTGTCACTAATGAAACCACTTAATAAAGACATAAATATAGAAATCTAAAGATTTTTTTTATTCAATGTTGGTAGCAGGATGAACTGTCAGGTTGAGCTAAGTGTATATTTTGTCACAGAGTTGCTGCAAGATGTTAACAGTGAAAACAGGTATTTAGAAATTACTCATTTCAAGAAGAAGAATAATTAAAATCTAGCAGGATAGAGAAAGTACAGAAAATAGGTAGTTAGATTGATCAGATTCGTATGCAAAGCCATTTAGCAAAGAGGGTGTGAGAAGAGTGACAAACTAGTTTACTTTAGATCTTTTTTTCTGAACCAGGGAAAATCTGATCCTGTTTCTCTATAACAATAACACAAAACTTGACTTTATATAGCACCTTTAAAAGCAATGCAGTAGGTGTAAAAACAGTTATAAGGACCACAGATTACAAAGTTAATACATATAAGAAAGACAAGCAGTTAGAAGTGCTAACAAAATTAGAAAATGAAGCAGATACAGATGCTAAATAAGTCAGGTAGGTAGCTGCGTCAGCATGCGTAGTCTGCAAAGGAACATATAATAGGTTTATTCTATGCTGAAAAGAGAAGAGAGAAAACATAACACTTCAGATACGTTTTCTGAAAAGAAAGGTTTTGAGCTTAGATTTAAATGCAGTCAGGGTGGGTGACTCTGATATCACTGGGGATACAAATCCAGAGCTCTGGGCTGCAGCTAAAGAAGGTCCTGTCACCCACATAATGTAGATGTTCTTGAGGACAGCTAGAAGACCAGAGTCATATGGACAAAGGTTGCAAGGTGGGGAGTAGACAGATAATAAGCCAGATAGGTACTGAATGAGGATAAGGATTTTGAAGTTGACTCGAAACCTGATAGGAAGCCAGTGCAAGGACTTGAAGACAGGCTTAATACAACCCGATCGGGATTCTGGCTGTGAAATTCTGAACATATTGGAGATTGCTCAGTGTGGATTTAATTACCCCAGTGAAAAGGATGTGTATTTATTAATTCTAGAAAAATAACCTTTCTCGATTTCTCTAGTTCCTAGTTTCTCTTGTTCCCTTTTAAAGAAACTATTATTCCAAATGCAGAGTACTACATGGCCGGTATTTACATATGATATTTGTGATTTAATCAAATTAAACCAAGCAGTTTTGGGGGATTTAAGTGTTGGCTGAGTTATTTCAGGATATAAGACTAGAGATGTAGGTAGGAAAAAGATAATTTGGGGAAAGTTGAGGAATACACTGATAACAAGAACACTTCCTAATGGGGTTAGGCATACTTTTGACATAATGACAAGAGATGTTATAGACTGCAGAGGAAGATGATGAAGTAAACAGACTGTATATTTACATAGATAGTGAAATGAGGATTGTATTTTAGATTTTGTGTAGTTGCTGCAAGATAGCAATGCTAACCACTTCACCACCATTAGAAATGGATGGATACCTTAGTTATCTTTCTAGTTCACAGGGTTGCATGCATAATTTGATTTAGAAAGCCACTGAGACATCTGGTACTGTTGTTGTATTTATGAAAAAAACATACAAACAGCATGCTAACAAATGTGCTATTCTATTCCTTAGTTAATACATTTTGTTTTTTATAAATAGTCAACATTGTTATCAAAATATTTAGAATTATATTTTACCCTATTTTTTCTTTAATTTTGTATTTAACTTATTTTCTGATAGTCAGATTTAAAGTATATTTGAACAATGAAAATATATTAAGATATAGGGGAAAATGAAACAATTTATTACAGTGCTAAATGTAATATTATTGATTACTAATAGTAAAAAACTTACAGCGTACACAAAGATTCTAAGCTGATCACGAGGAAGAAAAATCACCCGTTTCTCGCGCATAAAAATATATTAACTATTTAAACCTGTTTTTATAGATTTTAAAGTCATGCAGTGTCTTAGTTAAGCAGGAACACATCATTGTATCTTATTTTTGATTTCTTTTAAAAATTAAAAAAATTGTTTGCCCAGCCTAAGATGGGGGGTGCTGTCATTGGCAGCTGACACTCCTCCATACACTTAAGTGAAAAATTAATAAAAACACCAATGTAAACATCATATTTACAATTTGTTGAAAATAAAAATGTAAAGTTCTCTAAAGTTTTCTCAGTCAAGTACGAGAATTCTCCTAGGGAGCTGCGTAAGCATGCGTAGGCAGCAAAAGATCAGCTAAACAGGGGAGAAAGCAGTGGTGGACGGTGCGCTATTTTGTCAGCAACCTGCTAAGTAGTATATAAACTTAATATAGTCAGAAGGAGCATGTAACTTTTCCAAAATAACCACAGTATGTAACCGAATGAAAGATTTTGATGCTTAAAATGTTTAGGAAGAAAGTGAAATACTGGTGTGTATTTTTACTTTAAACTATACATACCAGCCATATACAATTTACATAATATGTTTATGTTCCTAAATTAATATCATTTATGACCTTCAGATGCGTTATGCTCCTCTTCTTTTTATGCTCAGCTACTAACATTTCCCTTTAGGTGTAAAATTCCATATAAATATTCAATACTAAGCGGACTATAACATACACAGTAAAGAGATTAAATGATTAAATCGTTTCACTAACAACCAATGCACCACGAGTTCCCCTGTCGGTCATTTTGACCAGCCAAATCACTTACCGCGGTACAACGCAGTGAACTGTGGGTAATTTCGTGTGGTACGGAGATGTACCGTGCATTTTCAATGGCTGCATCTGTAATAGGCCTTGCCTATTACTACATTCCCTTTGTTTTACTTCAGTCCTGTTTCTCTAATCTCTGCTCTGTTGCCCTTTACCAAGTAAATAATCTTGTTTTAGAGAACTGCACAGCACTGCAACTGCCTTGGTTAAACTACTAATGATCTTAAGGCTTTGAAGCCTGGTTCTCTTTCTATTCTTGTTCTCCTTGACCTCAGTGCTGCTTTTTACACTGCTAACCATGACATCTTACTTTTTCATCTTGAGAATGTGTTTGAAGTTTCTGACACTGGTCTTAAACAGTTCAAGTCTTATCTTACTGAACACTGACACTTTACAGGGACTTCTCCTGCTATGCCTCAAAGCTCTGGAATCCTATCCCTAAGGACATCATAGTCACCTTTCTTGAGCACTTTCAAATCAAGACTCAAAACTGAAAACCTTATTCTTTAACAGGGCTTAACAGATCTGCTTCAGGGCCATTCCCAGCTCTAAGCTTGGAGTGATCCATCCGATGCCTCAAAGGAGACAGGATATACCCTACTTCTCAATTAAGCTTAACATTGAGGTGGTGTTCCCAGAGGTGGTGGGGAACCTGTCTCATATGATCCATTTGCTCCCGTTTCAACCTGGAGAAGACCAATATGTAATTTAGCTAGACCACTACAAATATGTCTATGAAATCCATTAGGATGTCATTTGTGTGATGTTGGAAGATGGACAGGGCATTACACAGGCCAAAGAGCATCACCTGATGGCCCGTGCTGGTGCTTAAGGCTGTCATCCATTCATTTCCATCACAGATTTGGACCAAGTTGTATACTCCCTGGACACTGATCAGAAAGCCTTGAGGATGTATTGCTAATTCAGACTTCACCTGAAAGTGTTATTGAACAGCAGCTGTCAAAACTACAGCTCCAGGTTGTGTGGTGTCAAGTTGAAGGTCAATAATATAAACATATGAATGATTTTATCCTAACAAATGTAGAATTCAATAATGGTGGGGCGTATAGGTTCATCTTTGTGATCTGATTTAAGATCCCATAATCAACATTGAGAAGAAATGATTCATTCTTCTTCAGAACTAAGAAGAAACCAACACTTGCAAGAGACATAGATGGCTGAATGAATCCCGGTTTGAGTTTTTCTTGTTTATCCTTGTCCACCCCCTCCCAAAAAAGGAAGTGAACTTCCATTCCACTTCCCTGGAAACTGCACTTAATACAGACCTGGGTGCACTTAGTACAAACCCGGGTCTTGAAATAAAAAGAATTCCTTGAACATCCTTTCTGAACCTTCAGATTTTTCATATATCTGTCTCGGTACTCTCTTTAGAAAGAAATATCCAGAACAAAAACAAGGAAAAAAAGACAGACATATTTATTGTCTTTCTTCAAAAGTCGATTTCTCAAACTGTGGGACACTTAGGATCTAAAATGTCTACTGCAATAAAAAAAGAGGTTGAAAGTGATTGAACAAGTATAAAATGTCTTTTTATGAAGACAGGAAATAAATTTGTTTTCTTAGCCTTCCAAAAAATGTAAAATGAACAATAAAAAGAATGAAAAAAAATGTTTATTGTGGTATTTCAATACTGCCAGCCCTAGAGAGGCTTCTTACAGTATGTTTACAGCTTCAGTTTTAAAAAAGTGTTTTTACACTTTTTAGTTTTTTTTGTATTTTTCTGGTATTATATAGTGTAAGAAGGGGAAGGGTTATCCAGGACAGGTATTTCAGGAACAATCTGCTCAATATTTTTTTATTAATATACAAAAATAACAAGTCACAACAAAATCAATCACATTACAGAACACAGTCCATCCTTATCCTAAATCAAAAACGGTTTTCCACTGTTCCTTAGCAGCATGGTAGCCCCATTTGTTGCACTCATATCTCTGCTGCCTGCGTAATTCATACCTTACATGCCCACTGATCCCTTGCACTCCCCCCTCACATCCATACTTCACCAAGTGGTTCCTACTGTCCCATAAAATCAGTTTGATTAAACACACAATGAACCACAACAGAAAATTGATCCTTAATCGTTTTCTAGCCCCATAAAACCACAGCCTCTGTTTGCTGGAAACTCTGCCATAACCCAGAAAATAAGACTCTATGTTTCTCCCAGACTAACTGTGCCACCCTACAGCCCCAGAATACATGCGCAATCAACTCTACCGCACCACATTCAGCCCTCGGGCACACAGACGACTTTATCAGCTTATGTTTATGCATAACTTCCCGCACCGAGAGCCTCCCCCACCCACACAACCAATTCAGGTCTTTCATCCTATTAGATAGTGCAGGAACCTCCAGCGATACTCCGGGACCATTATGCCTGGGTATTCTTTTTGCACACACACCTCTCTCGCTCTTTCATACAAGGCTCTATGCTGCATATACACCTCATCCAGCTTCCCATTGGAATACTTTGTCAACCAGGTTGTTGCTTGTTTATAAAACCACGGTGTCATTACTGCTTTGGGTGTGGTATTTGTCCACTTACACAAAGGCCAGGAGAACCAAAGCCTTGCGAAATACTGGTACTCATGTTGTACCTCCTTATGCACAGCTTCACACACACCCGAAACAAATATGGCATTTAACTTTAAAGGTAGATCCAGTACATCCCTCCCACCTTGATGAGATTCTTTGTACATATCCACACTTCTCACATACTCGTACTTTCCACACCAGATGAATTGAAACACCAACCTTGTCAACTTTTTATGATAGCATGTGGGCACAGGAAAGATATTTGCCAAAAAAACAAGCATAGGAAGTATATCCATTTTGATCACCTGTACCTTCCCAATATTTGATAAACGTTTATTTCTCCACATGCCTAGCTTTCCCCAGGCTGCGCATGGCCTTCTCCACTTCCAGCAGCTCAAATCCTGAGTCCAGTCCCTCCATCTCCTGTGCCTCAGATCTATTTACCACCAGTCCAGCTATTTCTTCCATTGGTTCTATGTTTTTACTCTCTTCTTGAAAGCATGCCCCATAATATCTCGAGGCAGCCTCTACCATTCCTTCTGACAACCACCCTATCAGAGCTCACGCTAATACCTTCAAAGTTTCTATTTACTTGATTCACCCTCACTGACCTAAAGAACTGGCCTGACACATCCTCTGATTGCTCCGTTACACGGTCACCCAAACGAAACAAAAAGTCTCGTGCCCTACTAACATGAATCTCCTTCAGCTGGACCTTCAACTCTTGGGCTCTTTGAACATCAAAGACTAGACCACAATTCCCTTGCTCATAGATCTTTTGTAGTTCCTCCTGTAACCGCCACACCTCCATGTTCTTTCTACATGCTCTCAGCGTGCAATACTGCTGAGAGATCCTTTTAAGCCGTCATTTCACACCTTCCCACCATTCAATTAAAGCTGGCCGGCTGCTTTTTGTCTCTGATCAGCTGGATATAATCGTGTTCCTGCAGAACAGCTGTATTTAATTTCCAGACCCCTCTTCCAAAACACGTGCAAGAGTCACCGATTTCCACCCTAAGGATTACATGGTCCAAAAACCATGTCGGAGTCACTGCGACACTTTGGATTGAAATGCCCGAGGATACAAACATATAATCCAATCTTTTCCCCACTCCCCTAGTATTTTGCCATGTGACCGGAAAGTTTGAGAAGAAACCTTTAAAACTATCTTTTAGTTCAAAGTCACGCAACATCTGATTAATCTCGGTTGCTCCTGTTGTCCGTGCCAAAATGTCTTCGTTAAAATCCCCCCCCAAAAAGACCCACCTGTTTGTAGTGCACCAAGGTGCTAGGTCAGCAAAGAAACCCCTCCGCGCACTGTGCTCTGCTGGTGCGTACACACATATCAAACGGACTTTGGTGCCTGCCCACAATCCATCCACCACAATCATCCTTCCTGGACTTACCACAAAATACTCTGTTTCCTCCACCACCGTGCTCCCGAAAACAATTCCAACCCCTGCCGAATGCACTCCCCCCATACTCCACCGTGACTTCAAACTACCCCAATCCTTCGTGAACCTGTGAATGTCATATTCCCCAGCTAAATGAACTTCCAGTAGGAAGCACACGTCAAACCTGTGCTTCCTCAAAGTTTCAAAAACTGCAGTCCTCTTTATTCTGTCTTTCAGACCTCTTGCATTGACCGTACAGATACGGAGACTCATGGTGGTTCCAGCCCTGTCTCTTTCTCCATGCCATCTAACTGGTCAGAGCTGGAATCCTCCGAAATATCCGTCACAGGTGAGTACCCCCCATAGAGGGATAGGGCAATCGACTGGGACCTCAGGTAAGTTCTCTCCCTCCTCTTGGCCGAAGCTGGAGATTCCTCCTCGACAGGGTCGCCTAATACTTCTGCTTCGACCTCCATTCCTGGCATTGGTTGATCCTCCATCTCCTCGTCTTGGCCCTCTTCCACTGGTTCCTCCCTCACCTTCTTCTCCTCTTCCGCACCGGAATCGCCCTCATCCTCTTCCCTTCATCTTTTAGCTATCACTTTCCCAGCTTCCTGCTCGCTTTCTGCCGTTTCCGGCACTGTGGCGTTTTCGTCGTCCATATCCTGACCAGCTGGGCCTTGCCCTGCTTCCTGCTGAAGCTCGACCTCTTGTGCTCCCTCATTAACTGGAGCCACACCCACTTCCGGCCTAGCCCCTTCTTCCTCTTCCTCAGAGGCCTCCTCCTCCTCTCCGTCCACTTTAAGTATGCCTTGGTCATATTCCCGTGCCATTTGTATGTTTCTCCACTTACAGCCCTTGAACAAGTGTCCTTCCACGCCGTATAGAGTGCACACCTTCTTTCGACATTCCCTCGCAACATGTCCGGTCTCATCACATATCGTACACACATTCTCCCTACACTCGGCCGCATGATGTCCGAAGTAACGACATTTCCTACAGAACTGGGGCTGATTTTGATAAAATAAATAGCCCCTGCTGGAACCCAAAGAAAAAGATTCTGGGGGGTGATGGAAGCCCCCTGCCCCATGTGCGTCAGATCGAAGTAACACTCTATACTTTCTTTTCCCAGTCAAGATATTACAGCTATCCATAATTTTCTCTGGCTGACCCATGACTGAGACATGTCATAGGAGGAAAGCCATTACATCATCATCCCCAAGAAAGAGGTCATATAAGTGCACTATCACCACATGAAAATTGTCATTGTAGCAACCCAACTCCTCATAGTCTCTAAAAAAAATCTCCTTTTTCTTGTCCGCAACTCTAGCAGACGCCCTCTTATACATCTCTTCATCTCTCAAAGAAACATCAATATACTTCAAGGGTTTATTCCCTTGCACACACCACACATCATTGGACGTAAGGCCCAAACTTCAAACAAAACATAATCTTCAAATTCACTCCATCCAGGTGGTTCTCCCTCACGCATCCACCGGAACCGAAAAGTCCATTTCAGCCTGGGAGCCTCTCCAGGCTGGTCGTAGGAGTCAAACCCTTCCGCCATCCTGGAGGAAGCCTCCAGGCCGGCTCTCCGAAGGGTCCACTCCAATCCAAAGGCACGAAGACTTCAAAGCAATCACCAAAATCCAAGCAATCCAAGGCAAAGAGTAATCCACAGGCAAAAACCCGATCCCTTGGTTGTTGCTCCGGTAGCAATCCTCTTCCCAATCTTAGACCTGACCAAGATGGCTGCTAAGAGAAACCAGCTGACCCACAGATGGAAAGGGCTTAGTCCGAAAGACAACGAAACACAGGTGTGTCTTATCAGGAAACAAAATATATATGCCCTGGAAACAGTGAACCAGCGCGGAAGCCAGTAGGTGAATGTGTTTTGGAGGAGATAGTGGAATTCGGTTGGTGTTGGTACAGATTTAAGGATAACGGATTAACAGAAGAAATAAAGGATTACGGTTTACCGTTTTTGATTTGGACACTGCGCGGATTTGTGGAACGTTACGGACGTAGGAACTCGGACTGAATAAGAATTGAGAGAACGGATTGCGGACTGGCTTGGGAGACGGACGAACTGGAGGAACGGAGAAAAACTCCACGAAAATTAAAGAAGAGAAGTGTGGTGTGAGTAATTTTGTCTCTATTACATAAACCCTTTCCCACGGAGGCACCACAATAGTAATACCTGATTTATACAGAATTCATAATAAGATTTAGTAAAATAAATAATAAGGTTTATTATTTTATTTTAGTAAAATAAAAAAATACACAAGTATGCTATAGAGAGGAATGTTTAAGTCTCTGAATGATCAGAATTTGCTGAATAATAGCTATTTTAACCTATCAAATAAGCTTTTTTTTTCTAGAGCCAGTCAATTTGAATGTATAGGGCTTCAGCAGCCATTTTTGTTGCAGAATGTTTTGTCTTTATACATTTGTGAATTTATATTGTAAAATAGTAAAGTAAATGCACTTTCTCAAGGTAAGGTAAAATGGTATATATGCATTTTAGCAAATTTTTGCTTTTGAGCTTGTATTCCATGAATTATAATGTGAATAAAGACATTTTATACTCAGAGGTCCATTGGACAGACATCTTTGATGGGTTAAAAGTCCCTCTGGTAAGACAGAGCTTGGCTGGATTTGTCTGTGGATGGATTTTGCAACTGCTTTCTCCATGATGGGAGGGTCCTGGTGCAAACAGAAGAGAGAGAAGAGAGCATTGTATTACTTTGCTGGACAGTTCTACTAGAACTGAAATGACTGAACTTTATTCTTGAAATAACTATAAAATAATCTGTGCACAGTTTGTTTTCCTGGGTCCAGTCACAAGGTAGGTTCCACAAGGGGGAGACTTGCTTGGTACCAACTATAACTTAATCTGAATATGTTCGGATATCCAGGGTTTTGACAAATGAAGAGTACCATTGTCTTATTCCATTGATCGGGTAAAGATAACAGTTGTTTGTGGATGCAAGATTTCTTCTGTTTCAGAAAGAATATCTTGTACAGTATTCTGTACTATTCTGATTCACTCTATGGTCTGGCTTCTTGGAGAAATAAAATCTTATTCAGGTTGCTTGCTTTCATATGGTTGGAAAAGTCAGATTGCCAGTTTGGTTGGAAAAAAAATCAGGGGTCAGCGAGTTATCAACAAAATTGAATTCAGTTCCTGCTTTTAAGATACAACCGTTACGCCCGGCCTAGGAGTGTTTCACATCCCAATGTTGCCCCAGGCAACCAACACATACAGTGCTCTTGGGAAGAAAACAGACTACAGGCCATCTGCACTAAATACAGTACAGTATCACTACACTGTGCAGCTTTGAGACAGCTTTACAATGTCTCTAATCAGAAGTACCACATTAGCCACACTGAGATTTTTGGTAAAGGCACACAGAGAATATGAGAAGTCTTTAATAAAAGTTAATATAAGTGTAATAATACACTTCGTCCCTACACAGGTATTATGCAAATCAATTAAAAACAGGAGACCTGAGAGTTGTGCTCAGTTATTAAGGAGTTGTAATCTAAATTCTAAACTCTATTTTCCTCTTTCTGTGTCCACTGCATTGATTATGATTATGATGTTAAATACAAAATATGACTGGGAAAATGTATGTCTAATTTTATAAAACACTGAATTACTAATAAACCCTAGATCATTTATTTAAAAAATGTTTTATTATTTTACACAGTATATAAAAAATAACAGGAATAAAGATTTTACATAAGAATATAATCAGAATTGATTCAGCATTTTAACTGTGTTTGTAGCATCTCAATTCAATTAATACATTCTTCTGATATTTTTTCTTTTATAGAGTGCACAATGACAAGAATTAAAGACAAATAAATGAAAATCATCAAAGACCTAGTGTAGAAATACCAAGGTTAAAAAAACATAACAGAATGACAGTTTGTGTGTGAAAATGAAACTTAAATGGAATGTCTGAGGGCTTCACATACCGTACATAGATCCCTCGTTCTTATCCACACATATGCCAATTGTGATTACACAGATCTTGTTCAACGGTTAAATTTATAACAGTAAGGGATAAGTTACAACAATTTACACAAGTTACTTATCATTTAACAAAATATATTAATAAAAATATTCAGGAAAGGAAGTTTATTAACTTACAACACTTACGAACTGATAAAAAAAACAAATTGAATATCAGGTTATTAACTACTAATGGAAAAACATTATTAAACAGACATTTTTCATTAAAACATACAGAATTAGAGCTCTTATTAATTTCTCAGAAATCCTAAAGCTATTATTAACAAGCTTATTTAATGCCTCCGTTGTGCTGTGCGTTCTTTTGTATATTTGTGATCCCACAATTCCATGTCACAGACTAGATATTGAAATGTCTTAAACTTTGCTATTAACTTGGGTAAACAATGTTCTTTACGCAGGGGAGAGCCTTTAGTCTAAAGAATCTGTAAACTGCTGCCTTGATTTTTTCATTAGTTAAGCTGTAAATGATGGGATTGAGCAAAGGGGTGAGGAAATAGTACACTGCACCAATGAAGATACGTACGTCTGGGGGGATACTTTCCACTCTCAGTTCAATATACACCACAGCAGCAGTTACATAGGAAAGAAACACCACAGTCATATGTGAAGAACTCATTGAGAAGGCCTTCTTAAGGCTCTCCATGGCATTCATTTTTGTCACTGCCCATACAATTCTGCAGTATGTCCATAGGACATAGAGAAAGGGGGTATAAATTGCAATCATGGCGACTAACAGGGTATAATTGACTTGACTTGTAACATCACCACAGGCTAATGACATCACAGTGGGGTAGTCACAGACAATGTGCAAGATGTAATTTGATCTACAGTATGGTAAAGTGCTTGCCAATACTACTGACAAAAGTGGTGCAAGGAAGCCCAGCCCCCAGACTATGATCGTCATTTTAATACAGAACTTAGTACTCATGATGGTGTTGAAATGCAAAGGTTTTAATACAACAATATATCTATCATAAGCCATGGAAGCAACAAGGAACTCTTCAACAGCAACCAATGAGATAAAAAAATACATCTGTGCAAAACAGCCTGAGAAGGAAATACTGCTGCCATGTCCAAGAAAAACATTTAATAACTTGGGTATGATGGTCGTGGTCACACAAATATCTGAGAGGGACAAGTTCCACAGCAGGATGTACATGGGAGAGTGGAGCTGGTGGTCCAGGCCTACCAACAGCACAATGAGGAGATTGTCCAGAAAGGTGGCCAGGAAGAGGATGAGGAAGACAACAAAGAGTGCATTGTAGTGCTCCTGCAGGCCAGGCACTCCCACAATGATGAACTCAGAATGCAGGGTGACATTGGAGCTGTTCATGACTCAGAATCCCTGAGACTCTGACAGAAGACAGGGGTGCCTGGGATTAAACGTACATTTGTGCTACTGTTTCATACATCTTTCAGTTTTTCTTTCAGTTTTTCTCAGAATCCATTTAGTTTTTATATTGCCTTATTGAGTTTGTTATACTCAAGAATTATTCTAATATTTTTAATTATCATTTTAGAATGTTAACTGCAATTTGACTCAATTTCTAATGTCTATCATAACTATTGTGCAGTGCTAACTAACTTTTGAAGTTACTGCAGGGTAGAATGAGCTCACAGAAAATATTAATGTTCACCACTGTTTTACACGTGCTTAGTATGAAATGAAAGGAAGGGAGGAAAACATAATCTTGTGTTTGCACACTTAAAATTGGAGTTTGCACATATACTATTCCCAAATGCTTTCTGTCTGTAAATGAAGTTCAACAATGCAATAGGTAACTGACAGATAGAACACTCCCTAGGAATTTTACTGGTGGTAATGATACAACCTGAAGCTATTGAAGAAAGATATAAGATGTGAAAAAGGGGTTAACTGATTTCTTTCTGCACAAAGACTTCTTGTAACATGTTATCTTAGACATTCCATGCTTAGGCACCTTTGAGTTATGGTAGGGATGTGAGTTAATTGATATTAAATTCCAAGTGCAAGATAAAGACCCCCCTAACTAAGGAAAGATAACACCAACCATTAAAAGTGTTCAAGGTCTTGGGAATGTCCAAATACAGGTGGCCCCCCATTACCATGGTAAAAAATTGCATCAGAAGCGGCTGAAATTTGCTATATAAACTGGAAGCTTTGTACCTATATTTCAACCAATACTTAAGTCTTATTGTTCCTTGCATGCAATAAACTCAGTTGTTTAAGCTTCATCTCGAGTTCTAGAACTTATTTGTTTGTTACTACAGTATATATAATACAATTGTATTGTGTGATAAATGAATCAATATTGAATTTATATCAGAATTACACTAATTATTGCTGGTACATACTATCTAATACATTGGTACATGCTATATTTATTTTGGTTAAATATATGTTTTTTACCTTACAATCAGTAATAGGATTTCTGCTAACAGGTGGATTGATATATTGTACAACGTAAATTACCAGTGTGATGGCAGTTTGCTTTAGGGATACGTTTCTGCCAAATAATGCTTCCTGCTGCATCAGGCAATATATATATTTAACATTAGATGATGTGAAGTTTATGTCTAAGTTCAACATCATATGCAGTATAAGCATCATAATCAATTTTATACAATGTGCATATAGTAATGTGTTCTTACATTTTTTACATAAAATGTAACATTAATGGTTTTATTATGCTGTTAATTTCAAAATTATATTAATAATAATGCATTGTAAAATATATACTATATTTTGTATACTGCATATTTTAAATAAAGCTGTTTTATATTTTTGAAATAAATGGACAGTTGAGAAAAATGTACTTAAATGTTCAGAATATATCCCTTACATAATTAAATCTTGTTTTTTTTCCGTTAGATTTATGAATCTTCTAAATCTAAATGTAATCTACAATTTCAAGTTTCCACTGAGAAAAACAAAAAATGGTAAGAAACCAAAAATAACTTCAAAATTATTTTCTGCTAAACTAAAAAATAATGCAGACCTGTTAAAATATCAACTAATTCATTATTTTGTAAGATGATGAAGAAGAAAAAGTTTCTTCTTCAAGAGAGTAAGAGTTCATATTTTAACTTTTCAAAGTTTCAGTTCCGTGAGTCACATACCTGTAGTCTGAGTCTGAGCTCTTACAATACTGGACACACCTTCTAGACAAGAAACTCTTCCTCTCATCTCAACTGCTTTTATGGGCAGCTTTTCACAGTGACCCCAGAGGCTGCTGAGTGCAGAGCTTTAGCTGTAGCTCTTATTAATCCAGAGGGACAGATAGTAAGTACTAGAGAAAATGGGCGCAAAAGTGTTACAAGAACTCAATTTACTTCTTGTATGTGTGTTTACTTTTATAGATACTGCAACCAGCAACAGAGTTGTAAATTACACAGTTTAATTCATTAATAGGCTTGGTATAAATTCTCAAATAGAAATAAAGGAGTTGCAGGTGATAAGACACAATTGTTTATCCATTTTTGTTTAATAGGAATTTGTCCAAAGGTATGACTAGCCTGGATACATGTGTCAATCTCTAATGGAATAATAGGACATTTTTTCTGAAAATAGGGCGTAAATGTTCATGATAACGCATTCATAAAGAACAGAGACATTAAAAACCATATTTATTAAAAGGCAGAGATGGACTTGTTTCCCATGCAGGGTGTAACCTGCCTTGTGTCCAAGCTTGCCAGGACAGGCTCTGGTTCCCCCACAACACTGTTTTTGATAAGGTGGTTAGAACATGGGTGGGTGAATGGACGTTCCACTTGTTCTAAGCTTCTAAATGTGCTTCCCAAGACTTTCCATTTGTCTCTTTTGATATGTGTTTTCCTAAGTCTGATATTTCAGTTAAGGCAAAGCATTTGAGAATTTGGGTTGGAGAAGAAGTAATACTCTGAATATAAGGAGATGATAGTTGTGGCACCTGAATGTCTGCTGAAGAAACTTACACATACAACTGTACGTGTAATTATTTTTCAGCTCTTTAGCTTCCTTTAACCTTGTTAATATATTAATTTCACTCACAAATGTGGAAAAATGTCACAAACACAATTCAAAATGGAAAACCAACTTATATTTATTAAATTACTCCAGAAACAAAATGTTCAAATAACATAAGACAATGTTCAAATAACATGAAATGCTGGGGTGTTTCACAAAATGATTCAGGGGATGTAGTGAAAACTGGGTTTGTGAGCAGCCATTATGAATACACACCTTGAGGGATCACCCTTACATGCTTTCCAACAACTTAAAAATGTTGGGGCCCCCCTATAAAAAAGTGTGAGCTACAGTTCATTGAATGCATTGAAGGAACAAAGTGATTTTACTACAGTAGCATCCATTCAATTCTTCTTCCCTCCAACCTCAAGAACCTAGGGAAGCAATGTTTAAGCCCTCTACTGTATGGACGACTATGATGCTCCTGATCAAATTCTGTTAATATAACTCCATAGCATTTGCCCTTTAAAAGCATGGATGTCAAATATTATCCTTGCTTCAGGAGAACTTTCATGTAGTATTCTCATGTAGAAATTCCCTTTTCTCTGTCTTCACCCCCTGCTATTCCCTCTCTATACTGTGCATCCCCCTTCACATGCCTTAAGGAGGTATCTGTAAATGGATTTTAATACCTTTTATTGCTGCCAAATTTTGTGTGTCTTATGAATACATTTCCTGTGCTCTTTACTCAGCTCTCAAAAGCTATTAAGAAACTGAGTTCTTATAGCTTAAAAATGACAGACTACTCTTATAGCAGATATGTCTGACCTTTAACACATTCTACTTTGTTCTTCAAATAACCTCTCTTTCGAACACAGTTTCAAAACAGGAATTTGAAGAGTTGTGCTTGGTAACTATTGTGTTCTTACCTGAATTCTAAACTCTGTTTTCCCCTCTCTCCTCCTTTAATGTACTACTGTGGCAGCAACCTTTCAGTCCTTCTAACATGCTGTGTAGTACAATTCTGTTTGCAATATATGTACAATGTTTGCAACACTTGTGCAATGTTGAGCTTGTACTACCAGGAGACTGAATTATTGTACCATGAAATTCACTGTTAAAAATACAATACAAAAGTATTGTTATACTGCAAGAAGTTTTGTCACGATTGTAGTCCCTCCCCCTTACGGGCACTCCGGCCCTTTCAGTTCGGACTTGATTCTGTGCACCTCTCCTCTGTTCCCAGTCTACCTTAAAAGGCAGGCGCTGACGTTAATCCGGGCTCTGCATCTGATCTCCATATTGTGCAAGTCCGGGACCTGGAAGCGCCTGGTCAAATTAAGGTTTTATTCTCTGTTCCTGTTCCCCTTCTGCCGGTTCCGACCCGGTTCCAGTTTTTATCTTGTCTGTTCTTGGATGGACCCCCCAGCTTTGGACTGCTCATGTTTGGATTACCCTTTGGATTTCTACTGGATTGTTTGCCCTGGACTCACCCCCCTGAACACCAGCGCACCAAGGACACACCCCCCTGTTCTGATCCTCGTTTCCTGCATGGCTTTTTCCCCAGTGTTTCCTCACTACTCCGGATTGTGTCGTCCGCATAGAGTCTGGAAAGAACTGTTCCATTACAAGTTTACAAAGTAAAAAAATGAGATTGTATCAAAATACTTATCAAAACATCTCAGAAGTGTGGACAAGACCACAAAGGTATTATGTATAATATGTAAACATTTTTAAAAATGGAACTTTAAAAACTGGATTTTAAAAATCATAGCTTACAGCTCAAAACTGGGAAAATGGGCAAAACCAGGGGATGAAATGACCTTCTTTACTTCACAACATTTCTTACATTGAGGGGAAAAATTGTCTTGAAACTCAGGTATCTCTGAGCTGCTGCCTTAATGTGCTTATTCCTTAAGCTATAAATGATGGGGTTGATTAATGGAGTGAAAAGAAAGTTTAGACTACCAATGAAGATGCGCCCATAAGGGGAAAGTATATTTAATGTCTTTACTGTGCCTGTTTTAGTGTTGAATATTTATATGGAATTTTACCACTGAAGGGAAATCTTAGTAGCTGAGCATAAAAAGAATAGGAGCATACTGTAACACGTGTGAAGGCCATAAACGATATTAATTTTGAAACATAAACATACAGTATATGGCTGGTCTCGGTACTTTAAAGAAAAAATACACACCAGTATTCCATTTCTCCCTAAACATTTTAAGCATCGAAGTCTTTAACTAACGTGATACCAGAGTCAACAAGCATACTTTTAGAATTTGATTAAAAGGGAATATAATATGGAATCGCGTATCTAAAGAAATTAATAAAGATATAATTATATTCATGTACCGCAACACAAGAATAGTACATGCTGTACATTGTCTGTTGATAATGTTTCTGTAGGGCTTTTCAGCACTCCTCATGTGGTGCTGTGGGTTAGGTTCCTGACTACCACATCACACGGTGGGTGTTCGAATCCAGCTGAAGCCGTGACTTTTTTTTTTAACAAACATTTCTTTGAAAAAATAAAACTTTTCCCTGGGTCAGAGATTAAATAAAACTTCACTCGCACCAAACACATTTATATTTCTAAATATCACAACATGATTGAATTTAAGTCATTTTAATAACAATGAATAGTCACCTATGCGTTACAATATAAACATTTATATTGATTTAAATCGCGTTTAAATCGCCTTTATTTAAAACCCAAAAATAAAGCTGATACTGTTTAGACTTTTAATTATTTAAAACTGTATTACAGCAGCACAATGCACAATGCAACGTAAATTGCTATCTTTGTCTTCTGCGTAATAATGTTCACCTCTCTGTCCAGAAAATTAACAATAGTAATAATAATGAACTTTATTGTATACAGATGCAGCCATTCAAAGTGTGCGTCACAGACACGTACCGCAGGTGACGTCGCTCAGTATGACGCAAGATGACGCGGGGCACCGCAGTAAGTGATTGGTTGACCGACAGGGGCACTCGTGGTCCGTTGGTCTGTCGTAGAAAGACTTACAGTAAAAACGTCTTTGCTGTGCCCGTTGTAGATATTGAATTTACCAATGAAGGGAAATCTTAGTAGCTGAGCATAAAAAGAATAGGAGCATACTGTAACGCGTGTGAAGGCCATAAACGATATTAATTTTGGAACATAAACATACAGTATATAGCTGGTCTTGGTACTTTAAAGAAAAAAATACACACCAGTATTCCATTTCTCCCTAAACATTTTAAGCTTTGAAGTCTTTAACTACCGCGATACCGGAGTCAACAAGCATACTTTTAGAATTTGATTAAAAGGGAATATAATATGGAATCACGTATCTAAGGAATTTAATAATGGTATTCGTGTGCTGCGACAGGGCTGTGTAGGGCTGTTTCGCCTGTCTGTTCATGCGAGCTGTGTTGTAGCCGACTGGTCTAGGTGCGTGCCTAGCAACTGGTAGGTTGTGTGTTCAAATCCACCTGGTACCTGACTTTTCTTTTAACAAACATTTCTTCGAAAAAATAGAATAGCGATATTATGGACAATCAATTGACTTTTATATTTCAAAATATCGCAACATGATCGATATTTGCGATATTTTGAACATATCTTCCCTTCTGACAGCGGTTCCTCCTTCTATTGTGTGTGTGCAACAGAGTAAATTTTTATAGAGAAATGGAGGCTGGACAGTATGCGTTACAATATAAACATTTATATTGATTTAAATCGTGTTCTGATTTAAATCGCAAACGCGTGTTTAATTATGTGTTTTTTAATCATAATCAGGCTAATGCATTTCTACATTTTCTGTATGAACCAGCTTAGAGGTTCATACAGAAAGACAGCTTGTGTTTAAATTGAGTGTAAGGTAATTTATGCTTCTAAAGTCATGGTCAGCATTTATTATCGTACTGTGCTGTAAACTTTTTCTGTGCCTAGTCACATTATTTTATAGCGTTTTTATTGCGTTATTAAATCTGGTGGCGCTGTGTGTTACAGTAGTTTCGTGACTCCCATGTCACATGGTCTCTGATTGAATCCCATAGAACTATGACTTAATTTTTTAACAAACATTTCTTTGAAAAAATGAAACGTTTCCCTTGGTCAGAGATTAAATAAAACCTCACTCGCACCAAACAAATTTATATTTCTAAATATCACAAAATATGTTCATTGTCTTCCAATCGAGTCGAGTTGACATTGGAAGCCTGCCACACCCGGACTCTTAAACCAACGCATTAGCACGTCAAAGCCCATCGAGGGTATTGAGCCAGTATTGGCTTTAGTATTCCCCCCCTCTCCCCTCAATTCAATTCAATTCAAGGTGTTTTATTTGCATGACAGATGGGTACAAGCAGTGTTGGGTATGTATATTGTAACGCTTACGGCAGACAGGCACTGTGTAAGAGCCGGCGCACCAGAGCAGCGCACCGAGGGAGCGTCTGCATTTCTAACTTAGTTTTTAAAATTAGTCAAGCAATATGAAGCATCCCCTTTTACTTTGTGCCTGAGCATAAAAAGAATAGGAGCATACTGCAACGCGTGTGAAGTCCATAAACGATATTAATTTTGGAACTTAAACATACAGTATATGGCTGGTATCGGTACTTTAAAGAAAACATACACACCAGTATTCCATTTCTCCCTAAACATTTTAAGCATCGAAGTCTTTAACTACCGCGATACCGGAGTCAACAAGCATACTTTTAGAATTTGATTAAAAGGGAATATAATATGGAATCGCGTATCTCAAGAAATTAATAACGATATAATTATATTCATGTTGCAAAAGAACTGCAATGGACATAAAAACTCCCTTGCTTTTAATAGAGCGCTCCATAATTTCTAACTACGAAAATGCCAGGTGAAAGGATTTGTAAACATATTTTGTTAAAGCAAGTCAGTTTTTTCCGCAACACATAAAAGACATTTTTCCAAGAAAGTTTAGCCTTTGTCACTAATGAAACCACTAAATAAAGACATAAATATAGAAATCTTAAGATTTGTTTTATTTAATGTTGGTAGCAGGATGAACTGTCAGAGTGTATATTTTGTCGCAGAGTTGCTGCAAGATGTTAACAGTGAAAAAGGTATTTAGAAATGAGTTATTTCAAGATGAAAATTTTCAGAATAATTGCAAATCTAGCAGGATAGAGAAAGCACAGAAAACTGGCAGTTAGATTGATCAGATTAGTATGAAAAGTCATTTAGCAAAGGGAATTAGAAGAGTGACAAACTAGTATACTTTAGATCTTTTTTTTCTGAACCAGGGACAATCTGATCATGTTTCCCTATAACAATAATAAAAAACTTTATTTGATATATCACCATTAAAGGTGGCATCTCAAAGCAATACAGTAGATGTAAAAACAGATAAAAGGACCACAGATTACAAAGTAAATGCATATAAGAAAGACAAGCAGGTAGAGGTGCTACCAAAATTAGAAAATGAAGCAGATACAGACACTAAGTCTTCTGAAAAGAAAGGTTCTGAGGTTAGATTTAAAGTGGCCCTGGTGTATGTGTGTTTGTGTCTGTCCTGTGATGGACTGGCGCTATGTCCAGGGTGTATTCTGCCTTGTGTCCGTCGCTTCATTCATGTGCATCCAACACACAGTTCAACACTAGCAACTACACAAAATCTAAAATATGAGCTCTACTTGCCACTTACAGTACCAACAGTACCAGCTAACTTTAGTAGTGACATTTTCATGGATCTTTTTAACAATAAAATTTACAACATCAGACTTCAGACACAATTAAACAGGCCTCAAAAAAGTCTGGTACAAACATTTTCAGCATGGAATAAACTGTTACTTTAATGGTATAAACCTTAAATGGATTCATATTCTCAATAAGATTTGGTGCTCAGTAACATGACTTAGAAAATGACAGAAGACATGCGTATCATGCTTATCCTTCTATTTTTCATAATCGTAAACTCCTTAAGGCAGTTACATTTTCTCTGTTCTGACCTGGAGTTACAGAGAAATTTAAATTCTAATAAGAGATTTGTAATGAGGAAAGTCATACCAATCACTCATACAGTACCAGGATTTGCAATTACAATACAAATACTTTCTTTCTGTATGTGTTTATTTTGCAGTTTGAGTCTATGGCATTCCTTTGGGGGTCTATACTCCAAGGCATGACTTTTTTATGTATAAACATCAGTATTTACTGCTATTAATTACTGTACGATTTATAGTTGAAATCTGAGCCTAGATATAAAGTTAGATATAAAGTTAAAATCTTGACAAAGCAATGTAGGAAATACAGAGAAAATAAATTCTTTCTGACATCTAAAATCAGTTTCGATCAAGGTCTCTAAAACGAACAAGAAAAAGAAGATTTTCGGAGGGCAATTACACTGTGTTTATATAGAATAAGTGATTTATGAGCAATCTAATTTCTTGTTCGTTTAAAACAGTGAAATGTCAGCTGTAAAAGATCGCACCAGAAACAGCACTCTCTCTGCCTGTCATAGACGTTCAGGAAAGGCTGAATGAAGTCATGTCAAGTACAATAATTCGGAGATCAATAATAACAGTTGTAGGACAGTATATAAGGAGGATAAGGATTTTGAAGTTGACTCGAAATCTGATAGGTAACCAGTGCAAGGACTTGAAAACAGGTGTAATGCATCCCTGATAGGATTCTTGCTGTCATATTCTGAACATATTGAAGATTGCTCAGTGTGGATTTAATTTCCCCAGTGAACAGGATGTGCATTTATTAATTCTAGAAAAAAAGCCTTTCTTGATTTCTCTAGTTCTTAGTTTCTCTAGTTCCCTTTAAAATAAACTATTATTCCACAATGCAGAGTATTACATGGCCAGTATTTACACATGATATTTGTGATTTAAAGAAATTAACACAAGCAGCTTTTGGAGATTTGAGTGTTGGCTGAGTTATTGCAGGATAAAAGACTAGAGATGTTGGCAAGAAGAAGATAGTTTGGGGAAAGCTGAGGAATACACTTATAACAAGAACACTTCCTAATGGGGTTAGGCATACTTTTGATGAAGATGATGAAGTTAACAGACTATATGTTTACATAGATACTGAAATAAGGATTGTATTTTAGATTATGTGTAGTTGCTGGCATTGAACTGTGTGTTGGATGCACATGAATTGAAGGAATGGGCAAACATAGCTGATGCGGATCCACAGAGCCAGCATATTAAGATGTTTATAATTAGAGGCAATTTGTTTAAATAACTAGGTATGGATACTGATGTGCAAGAGAGGTGGAAAGGCTGTTTCCTTAAGCCAGCAGTAAAAAATATTTTATTCTCAGTGAGATGCTGCCATTTCATAGTGGGTTTCTAACACTGTGTATAGTTCCATCCACACAGTGCCTTTACTTCCATTTCTAATCTCTTTATCCAGTACAGAGGATTTGGAGCCTATCCCAGTAAGCAACGGACACAAGGCAGAATACACCCTGGACATAGCGCCAGTCCATCACAGGACAGACAGACACAAACACAAACAGACCAGGGCCAGGTTTCCCATAAACTAATTAACTTACCAGTATGTTTTGGAGTGCGAGAGGGAGTCATATCACACATATGGAGAAAAACCATGTAACCCAGAGAGAACATGTAAACCCCACACGCACAGGATGGCAGGAATTGAACCTAGGACCCCACTGCTGCAAGATAGCAATGCTAACCACTTTGCCACCATTATAAATGGATGGATATCTTAGTTATCTTTCTAGTTCACAGGTTTGCATGCATAATTTAATTTTGAAAGCCACTGAGACATCAGGTACTACTGTTGTATTTATGAAAAAGAAACAAAACAAAAAACATACTAACAACTGTGCCATCCTACTCCTTAGCTAATACATTTTATTATTCATAAACAGTTAACATTGTTAGCAAAATATTTTGAATTATATTTAACCCTATTTTTTCTTTAGTTTTGTATTTAACTTATTATATGATAGTCAGACTTAATGTATATTTGAACAATGAAAATATATTTTTACAAGATTTTACATTAAGCACTTAAAATTAATATGGTTAATAATAGTAAACTGTAACATGCTGTAACAAGATCGGTTAAACAGCGAAGAAAATGCTTTCAGAGAAAATGTTTCAGGTGTGAAGAACATAGATCTCCAATGCAATTTCAACCAAACCTGTTCCCACACACCCTGCCCCCACTACCATTAGAATATACACAAAGCACTCAAATCTTTCGAGCTAATGATCAGGTGACCCGAGAGAGAGCGAGAGAAACACCAAGGGGTGCGGAACCAGGGAACTATTTACATGGAAAACGGGCGATCTCCCCAGACTGTCCGCCCGTTTCACTGTTACCTGGATACCTCTTTATTTAGAACTCACTAACACTGATTTTTAGTTTAGAAGGATTCAAGTAGGGTTTTAGATGAAAGGCAGCGACCTTAATCAAGCCCAAATCACAATTGAACCCATTCAGAGCCTACATTACATTTTAGCGTTTCATTCTGAGCAGATGACCCTCACACCTGAAGAAGGGGGAGGTGTTTTTCGCTGGAAATCTCGCCTGCTTCTACTTTACAACCGGAGTGCTGGCTGTGACGAATTAAACCGGTATTACAGGTTCCAATCACAGACCATGTGACATGGGAGTCAGGAAACTAACACCGCGCCACCGGATTTGATAACGCTATAAAAACGCTATAAAATAATGTGACTTGGCACAGAACAAGTTTAAAACACAGTACAAAAATGCTGACCATGACTTTAGAAGCATAAATTGCCTTACACTCAATTTAAACACAAGCTGTCTTTAGCCCTCTAAGCTGGTTCATACACAAATGTAGAGATCCAGGCTCAGAACACACAGCTTCATTAGCGAATACATATGCAGGACAACTAGAGAAGACGTTTTACAGAGGATGGATTTTTAGAAACATCCCATCAGTGACATCACTGAAGTCAACTCCTAGGTACTGTAACTGTCGTGTGGATAGTTTCACAAGAATCAGACAAAGGTTTAAGCATCGCTTGTTCTAGATAAAACTGCAAAAAAAAAAACAACCACCCATAATGTACTTCTTTGCGGCTCTGTTTGCCCAAATCATATATTCACAACGTGAAATCTAGAACATAATATTACGTAACCAAAATCCGCAATATGGAAACAGAACCTGTGTAATTGTTGATAGATGATGTACTCGTAACATTTTTTCAAGACGAACTACAACATTTAAAAAATGACTTGTATGTACAGTACTTGATATCTCTAATCAATCCACGGGTCCCAGCACGAAACGAAACTAAAACGCATACCGTTTCGCGCTTCTTATTAGTTGCTCAAAAGTAATTTGACCGTATGAAATGCATAATATAAACCTAGAAACATATACGTGAGTAGTACTTAAGCACTGTAGTATCTGTGTTAAGACATCAGGATGTCTTCTATCTTCTTCAGGATGAATAAAGTGGGCCTATTTATCTATCAATCATATTTAAATAACTAGTGTTCTGTACCGTGGTACCCCTAAAAGTACCACACTTGTACCATACAACAGTAGTACCTGATGTCTCAGTGGCTTTCAAAATTAAATTATGCAATAAATAACCACATGTAAGACTCTGATGCTTAAAATGTTTAGGGAGAAAGTGGAATACTGGTGTGTATTTTTTCTTTAAACTACCAATACCAGCCATATACAGTCTGTAACGTAGGGATTTCTATACGTCTTTATTTAGTGTTTACATTAGTGACAAAGGCTAAACGTTTAGCTTCAGTAACGTGTACATATCTCCCCTTTTTATAAAACGACATGGTTGAAAACTGTTCCAGAGCCACTGTTGTTTCATCAGTGAAAAGTACATCATGAAATGCCTCTCCCTGTTCAATCCACTGGAAAAAAGAAAAGGAGCATAAAGCTTCTGATGGTCATAAACGATATTCATTTAGGAGCAGCATCAGAGGTATGTTTTTAACTGCACTGCATTGGAGAGAATACCATAGTGTGTTTTTTTTTTACTCCCTGGCGGAAACTGGCTTCCAGAAGAATCAGTATGGCTCAGAGATTAAATAAAACTTCACTCGCACCAAACAAACGTATATTTCTAAATATCACAACATGATTGAATTTAAGTCATTTTAATAACAATGAATAGTCACCTACAGATGCAGCCATTCAAAATGCGCGGGCGATACCGCATTATTTTCCGGTACGCTGTACGCAGTCTACCGCAAGCTACCGGTAAATACCGCGAGTTACCGGTAAATACCGCTAGCAAAATAATAGTATCCGGAATTTCCGCAAGGTGGAGCTAATAAAGCTCAACCTCTCATGTTTGAGCTGTAGCCATCAAAGTCTTTAACGAAGATATTAATAATAGTATTAATAATAAATGACCTTGGACAAGCTGTAAACTCAAAGTATTGCCCTGGTCCACATTCTTTTTTTCATTGACCGTCTTTGTAAAAGTAACGCCACAGCATTTCGCAATCACGCATTTTTTTCCAATCATGCAAAGTACAGTGATTCACCATGCCTTTCACATGCTCATAAGAGATTGATTTAGGGACATAAACATATTACCGTATGCAAACTGTACTGTATACAGTATGTATATGTATATTTAATGTCTTAACTGTGCCCGTTTAAGTATTGAATATTCATATCTAATTTTACCACTGAAGGGAAATCTTAGTAGCTGAGCATAAAAACAATAGGAGCATACTGCAACGCGTGTGAAGGCCATAAACGATATTAATTTTGGAACATAAACATACAGTATATGGCTGGTCTCGGTACTTTAAAGAAAACATACACGAAACATGGTTTCATTATGACCAGAATCTTGAGATATTTTTAACTTGATTTACAGTATTTGAGAGGTATGTCTTAACACCGATACTACAGTGCTTAAGTACTACTCACGTATATGTTTCTAGGTTTATATTATGCATTTCATACGGTCAAATTACTTTTGAGCAACTAATAAGAAGCGCGAAACGGTATGCGTTTTACTTTCGTTTCGTGCTGGGACCCGTGGATTGATTAGAGATATCAAGTACATACAAGTCATTTTTTAAATGTTGTAGTTCGTCTTGAAAAAATGTTACGAGTACATCATCTATCAACAATTACACAGGTTCTGTTTCCATATTGCGGATTTTGGTTACGTAATATTATTTTCTAGATTTCACGTTGTGAATATATGATTTGGGCAAACAGAACCGCAAAGAAGTACATTATGGGTTGTTGTTTTTTTTTGCAGTTTTATCTAGAACAAGCGATGCTTAAACCTTTGTCTGATTCTTGTGAAACTATCCACACGACAGTTACAGTACCTAGGAGTTGACTTCAGTGATGTCACTGATGGGATGTTTCTAAAAATCCATCCTCTGTAAAACGTCTTCTCTAGTTGTCCTGCATATGTATTCGCTAATGAAGCTGTGTGTTCTGAGCCTGGATCTCTACATTTCTGTATGAACCACCTTAGAGGGCTAAAGACAGCTTGTGTTTAAATTGAGTGTAAGGCAATTTATGCTTCTAAAGTCATGGTCAGCATTTTTGTACTGTGCTGTAAACTTGTTCTGTGCCTAGTCACATTATTTTATAGCGTTTTCATAGCGTTATCAAATCTGGTGGCGCTGTGTTAGTTTCCTGACTCCCATGTCACATGGTCTGTGATTGTAACCTGTAATACCGGTTTAATTCGTCACAGCCAGCACTCCGGTTGTAAAGTAGAAGCAGGCGAGATTTCCAGCGAAAAACACCTCCCCCTTCTTCAGGTGTGAGGGTCTTCTGCTCAGAATGAAACGCTAAAATGTAATGTAGGCTCTGAATGGGTTCTGACTTGCTTTAACAAAATATGTTTACAAATCCTTTCACCTGGCATTTTCGTAGTTAGAAATTATGGAACGCTCTGTTAAAAGCAAGGGAGTTTTTATGTCCGTTGCAGTTCTTTTGCAACATGAATATAATTATATCGTTATTAATTTCTTGAGATACGCGATTCCATATTATATTCCCTTTTAATCAAATTCTAAAAGTATGCTTGTTGACTCCGGTATCGCGTTAGTTAAAGACTTCGATGCTTAAAATGTTTAGGAGAAATGGAATACTGGTGTGTATGTTTTCTTTAAAGTACCGAGACCAGCCATATACTGTATGTTTAAGTTCCAAAATTAATATCGTTTATGGACTTCACACGCGTTGCAGTATGCTCCTATTCTTTTTATGCTCAGGCACTAAGTAAAAGGAGATGCTTCATATTGCTTGACTAATTTTAAAAACTAAGTTAGAAATGCAGACGCTCCCTCGGTGCGCTGCTCTGGTGCGCCGGCTCTTACACAGTGCCTGTCTGCCGTAAGCGTTACAATATACATACCCAACACTGCTTGTACCCATCTGTCATGCAAATAAAACACCTTGAATTGAATTGAATTGAGGGGAGAGGGGGGAATACTAAAGCCAATACTGGCTCAATACCCTCGATGGGCTTTGACGTGCTAATGCGTTGGTTTAACAGTCCGGGTGTGGCAGGCTTCCAATGTCAACTCGACTCGATTGGAAGACAATGAACGTATTTTGTGATATTTAGAAATATAAATTTGTTTGGTGCGAGTGAGGTTTTATTTAATCTCTGACCAAGGGAAACGTTTCATTTTTTCAAAGAAATGTTTGTTAAAAAATAAAGTCATAGTTCTATGGGATTCAATCACAGACCATGTGACATGGGAGTCAGGAAACTACTGTAACACACAGCGCCACCGGATTTAATAACGCAATAAAAACGCTATAAAATAATGTGACTAGGCACAGAAAAAGTTTACAGCACAGTACAATAATAAATGCTGACCATGACTTTAGAAGCATAAATTACCTTACACTCAATTTAAACACAAGCTGTCTTTCTGTATGAACCTCTAAGCTGGTTCATACAGAAAATGTAGAAATGCATTAGCCTGATTATGATTAAAAAACACATAATTAAACACGCGTTTGCGATTTAAATCAGAACACGATTTAAATCAATATAAATGTTTATATTGTAACGCATACTGTCCAGCCTCCATTTCTCTATAAAAATTTACTCTGTTGCACACACACACACAATAGAAGGAGGAACCGCTGTCAGAAGGGAAGATATGTTCAAAATATCGCAAATATCGTTCATGTTGCGATATTTTGAAACATAAAAGTCAATTTATTGTCCATAATATCGCTATTCTATTTTTTCGAAGAAATGTTTGTTAAAAGAAAAGTCCGGCACCAGCTGGATTCGATCACACAACCTCCCAGTTGCTAGGCACGCACCTAGACCAGTCGGCTACAACACAGCTCGCATGAACAGGCAGGCGAAACAGCCCTACACAGCCCTGTCGCAGCACACGAATACCGTTATTAAATTCTTTAGATACGCGATTCCATATTATATTCCCTTTTAATCAAATTCTAAAAGTATGCTTGTTGACTCCGGTATCATGTTAGTTAAAGACTTCAAAGCTTAAAATGTTTAGGGAGAAATGGAATACTGGTGTGTATTTTTTTCTTTAAAGTACCAAGACCAGCTACAGTATATACTGTATGTTTATGTTCCAAAATTAATATCGTTTATGGCCTTCACACGCGTTACAGTATGCTCCTATTCTTTTTATGCTCAGCTACTAAGATTTCCCTTCAGTGGTAAAATTCAATATCTACAACGGGCACAGCAAAGACGTTTTTACTGTAAGTCTTTCTACGACAGACCAACGGACCACGAGTGCCCCTGTCGGTCAACCAATCACGTACTGCGGTGCCACGCGTCATCTTGCGTCATACTGAGCGACGTCACCTGCGGTACGTGTCTGTGACGCGCACTTTGAATGGCTGCATCTGTATGCGTTACAATATAAACATTTATATTGATTTAAATCGCGTTTAAATCACCTTTATTTAAAACCCATAAATAAAGCTGATACTGTTTAGACTTCCAATTATTTAAAACTGTATTAAAGCAGCACGATACACAATGCAACGTAAATCGCTATCTTTGTCTTCTGTGTAATAATGTTCACCTCTCTGTCCAGCAAATTTACAGGTTAAAAACAATACTGTTAGGCTGGGAAAACGATTTTTCTCCCCCCCCCTCAAAAACCCAGTAAGTACAGTACTTACTAGTTAAAGGCTAGGCTCCCGACTACGGCGAAAGGAACCCTTCTTTCATTAGAATACAATGAACATATTTTAGCCCTGAATGAATAAATAGCAAACATGGTTTACATAAAAGACATTTTTCCAAGAAAGTTTAGCCTTTGTCACTAATGAAACCACTAAATAAAGACATAAATATAAAAATCTTAAGATTTTTAAAATGCATGACTTTGCTAAAATTTATTTGAAAATAAAAACAATTACAACCGCCAGGGGAGAGAGAGAACAGGGGAGGGATGTTGGTTTTGCATAAGGGGCGGGGCTATGGAAATTAGGTCTGTTTGGGAATGTGTAGTTACATGTTCTGGCTGTTTGTGAATTATCGTTGTTGAGTATGGAGTGTTGAGGTATTGATTTTGTGTAATGCTTTATGTTGAAAATTGAGGTGGATTTTGTTAATGATAAACAGGATAAACTGGGATGGGAGGAAGGTTTGGTTTTGCATAAGGGGCGGGATTATGATAATTAGAGGACTTTGCGAGGGTTAAATGGTTTGATATATTTGATTTTGTATTGTGGTTGTTATCTATGTTTTTGGTTGGTATTATGTTTATATGGTTGTTTTTGTTGGTTGGTTGTTATTATGGTTATTAATAATACGATCTATAGTTGAAATCTGAGCCTAAATAAAAAGAAAAAGCAAGTGATTAGGTTTATGAGCAATCTAATTACTTATTCGTTTAAAACGCTATATAAAATAAAGTTTATTATTAATTTGCTGCACAGAGCGGTGAATATTATTATGCATAAGACAAAGATAATGATCCTGATCAGTTTAGAAATCTGTGTACGCTGTAAGGTTTTTACTTCTTAAACTTTTAAAATACACGTTTTGAATAGAAAGAAATCCTCTTCCTGTTACAGTATGTATAGCAAACTAGCACGTCTTTTTTCTCCAATCAGAGGGGTGTCAGATGGTGTCAGCCAATCACCATTCTGCGTTGGGTAGCAACGGGTGACTGTTCTCAGGCGGAAGATGTAAACAGCTTAATGTTCGTGTTAAATAATTTTTTAAAATTCAATTAAACGGGCACAGTTAAGACATTAAATATACATATACATACTGTATACAGTACAGTTTGCATACGGTAATATGTTACGCGATTAAAAAATAAATAAATAAAACTGGAAGGTCCAGCACCAGCTGGATTCGAGCACACACCCTGCCCGTTGGCAGGCACGCACCTAGACCAGTCGGCTACAGTCAGCTCGCATGAGCAGGCAGGCGAAACAGCCCTACACAGCCCTGCCGCAGTACACGGATATAATCATACCGTTATTAAATTCTTGAGATACGCGATTCCATATTATATTCCCTTTTAATCAAATTCTAAAAGTATGCTTGTTGACTCCGGTATCACGTTAGTTAAAGACTTCGAAGCTTACAATGTTTAGGGAGAAATGGAATACCGGTGTGTATTTTTCCTTGTGATATTTTAAGCTCTAGTTGAATGATAGGTGTCGCATTTTAAATCATTTTCGTAGTTAGAAATTATGAAACGCCCTGTTAAAAGCAAGGAAGTTTTTATGCCCGTTGAAGTAAAACAAAATGCCTGACAAAGTATGGCTTGGACAGATTCCAAGTGCTTGTACAAATGTGCTAAAGAAATTATACTTTGAGTATACAGCTTGTCCAAAGTCATCCATTATTAATACTATTAGTAATATCTTCGGTAAAGGCTTTGATGCATAAATATTTCTGATAAAGGTAGGTTGTGTACTTTTGTCCAACTGAGCAATCTTGCTTTCATAAAATATACCAACATTTTAATGACTGAAGATTAACATGCTGTAATACACTGTTCAAAAAGGCTCAAATGCTGTACATGAGAGGTTAAGCTCCCCCTGGCGGTTTTACAAGGTGACGCCGGATAGTTTCCGGCAGAGCGTCAAATGACGCGCGATTAACACGTCACACTGCGTGACACTGCGTGATGCCGCGACACGCCCACCGGGGTATGCCGCAAAATAACGCACGCATTTTGAATGGCTGCATCTGTATGGCGCCTTTAAAGGTGGCTCCTCAAAGCGCTTAACAGGATAAAAACAGTAACAACAATACTGTTAGGCTGGGCAAACGATTTTTATTTTTTTTTAAAAGAAATACAAAATGAGATATAATGATGTGTTCTGGCTTAGACATTAACGAAGAGCATAACGAAGGTCATAAAGGTCATAAACGATATTAATTTTGGAACATCAACATATTATGTAAACTGTATGTTGCTGTTATTGGTATTTTAAAGAAAAAATACTGTAAAATCCTGGGTTCGGTACAATGATTTAGGCATTCATGTGAAGGACAACAGAGCTTTCAGTGGCCGATTATCAAATTTTATTGATAAAACAAAAACAAAAACTATCCGACCAAGCCAGAAGAAGACAAAAAGAATAACGTACACAGTGCGAGCCTGCATTCTCTCCTCAGCCGTCCACACCACACTTTTCCCTGGGTCAGAGATTAAATAAAACTTCACTCGCACTTCTTCATTGTCAAAAAGTAATTGTTTTTTACTTTGTCACCACCCAGACAAACGCAAACGCGTTATTAATGAAATGCTTTTATTCATTCTTAATCAAACTCACAAGTTGTCATCTGCTGTTGAAGCTCTGTGAGACTAGACTCGCACATGGCTAGACTTGACTCGGCTCTGGCTTTCCCATCTATACCGATGCACTGCAAGTACAACCCCCCTCTCTGCGGGAGTGGCTGTGACGAATTAAACCGGTTTCACAGGTATTTTCAAAGTAGAAGGGGGCGAGATTTCCGGCGAAAGACACCTCCCCCCCTCCAAAACCCAGTAAGTACTTTACTTATTAGTTAAGAAAGCTAGGCTCCTCAATGAAATCACTTTAACATGCTAATGCGTTGGTGTAACAGTCCGGGCGTGGCAAGCTTCTAATGTCTAAGGTTTTCCTATGGCGAAAGGAACCCTTCTTTCATTGGAAGACAATGAACATATTCTACCCATACATGAGAATATAATGCTGGCGCATGGGCGCGGTGGGGTGCTGTACCAGCTGTCAAAAAAAAGTTGTTGTTTTTTTTAAAAGTCAATTGAGTGTCCATAATATTGCAGTAAGTGAAAAGACCACGGGCATTCTACCTCCCCCTACATTCTCAGAGTAGAATAGAATTTATTATTAGCACAATTTATTACAGTGCTAAATTTAATATTATTGATTACTAATAATTTATGCTAACACCTAGCTTTCTTAACTAGTAAGTACTATACTTTAGTTTTTGGAGGGGGGGGGGGGGGAGGTGTCTTTCGCTGGAAATCTCGCCCCCTTCTACTTTGAAAATACCTGTGAAACCGGTTTAATTCCATATTAAATTCCATATTAATTCCATATTTAATTCCTTCACTTCTGCATAAGCTTTCTGGAGGAACAGTGGATGGGATGCGGCTCTTTCTGGGAATACTGCAAATTCACAGGTGCCTGACTTGATGGAATTCGCATTATCATATTCACATATCACCCCCCCCCCCCCATTTTTCAAACAAATGTTTGTTAAAAAAAAAGTCATAGCTCCGGCTGGATTCCGGCTTGTGTTGCGGTACATGAATATAATTATATCGTTATTAATTTCTTTAGATACGCGATTCCATATTATATTCCCTTTTAATCAAATTCTAAAAGTATGCTTGTTGACTCCAGTATCACGCTAGTTAAAGACTTCGATGCTTAAAATGTTTAGGGAGAAATGAAATACTGGTGTGTATTTTTTCTTTAAAGTACCGAGACCAGCCATATACTATATGTTTATGCTCCAAAATTAATATTGTTTATGGCCTTCACACATGTTACAGTATGCTCCTATTCTTTTTATGCTCAGTTACTAAGATTTCCCTTCAGTGGTAAAATTCCATATAAATATTCAATACTAAAACAGGCACAGTAAAGACATTTAAATCTTTCTATGACCGACCAACGCACCACGAGTGCCCCTGTCGGTCAACCAATCACATTATTTTGCGTCATCGCGCGTCACGATGCGCGAGGCCGTAGCCAATTACCTCCGGTACATGTTTGTGCCGCGCACTTTGAATGGCTGCATCTGTAGTAGATCACAACCATCACCATGTGAGATGAACACATTGAGAAGGCCTTCTTACAGCCCTCCACAGACTTCAGTCTTATTACTGATAGAATGATCTTGCAGTAGGACCACAGGACAAACAGACAGGGCACATACAGAGAAATGATAGCAAGGAAAAATGCAAGATTCTTTTGGGCTGTCACATCTTCACAGGATAATGCCGAGACAGGGACATAATCACAGAAAAGGTGATTAACATAGTTAGTTGTACAAAATGTCAGAGATGTTAATAGAATTAAGGGCGAAAAAGGAACCAGGAAGCCAAGTGCCCAGACTGTGGTAATCATTGTAATGCACACCTTGGTGTTGATGGTGGTGGTGTAGTGCAAAGGCTTCACTACTGCAACATATCGGTCATAAGCCATGGCTGCAATTAGGAAGCTTTCAGTTTCTCCAACTGAAACAATAAAATACATCTGTGCAAAGCAGCCCGCTATAGAAACACTTCTACTGTGACCAAGAAGAATTGCTAATAACTTGGGTATAATGGCTGTCGTCAGCAATACATCTAAGAAAGCCATGTTCCACAGTAAGAAATACATGGGTGTGTGGAGCCAATGGTCCAGAGCAACTAACACCACAATAAGTAAGTTCCCCAGGAAGGTGGCCAGAAAGAGGACAAGGAATAAGGGGAAGAACAGAGTGTAGTGTTCCTGTATGCCAGGCACCCCCCCGATGATGAATTCAGAGTGCAGTGTGGTGTTGGGTCCAATTACAACTCTCATGTCTTAAGTGTCAGGGCCTCTGAGGAGAGAAAGGGGTGTTATTGAATTATTAAAACATTGGATTATTACAATCTAGTAAGTATAATGACAGAATTTTTTACTTCTCTTTCGGTTTCCTTCAAAATAAGAAGACATTGAAGTGCAAATTAAATAGTTTTTCTGACTAGACTTTCATTTATTCAGGTCAGAAAAAATATACAGTATAATATAAATTCTAACTGCCTCCCTGAATCAATCAGATTCACGCATAATAGTGGGCTATTTTACTTATCAAAATGGATGATTATGGTTAAGTTATATGGCATAAGTTATACTGTATATTGTGACCTTTGTCTTGTTACTTCCTCTGTTGACTGTGTGGTTTCTGCCGGAAACTCCTTTAGATGGTAATGGGGTCCCAGTTGTGTGTGTCACTTTTGAGGTACATCTTACAATACACTCTCTTTCAATTATTACTTTGAATCTGCACCTTTCTGCTTGATTCTTCACTTGTGTTGGAAGTCTGCTTTGAACAAATTTGCAGCAAAAAGAGATATCCAATTACCTGTGTGCTCCTTTTTGACTGTAGTAGCTTTTTGAAGTAGTTGTGGACAAATAGTCAGATTTCACAATTCAGCAACTGATCTCAAAACTTCTGTTTCTGTCTGTAAACTGTATCAGGTGAACAATAAAAAGTCTGGAATGCAAGATGGTTAAGCTAGAAATTTGTTCAAAATGAAATTGGATCAACAATCCTTTAGAGTTCCTGAAAAATACAACATCAATATGGTTTTCAAATTTATGACAGCAATATTTATGCATGTACTGAGTTCAGATATGGAGACTGCTCTTCTGGAGGTCACAACAAGTCTGTTTACTGTCTTATCTAACAAAACACTCAGTGCAGTTATTTTCCACATTTGAGGAATCTGTGCTGTGTTTTAATTTGCTTTACAGGCCACTGACAGTGTGGCACAGACATGCATTTACAGGAATGAGAAGATCATTGTTCTGTATCTTTTGTTGTATCCTGCAATGCTTAATTAAGGTTTCCATGCTGGTGGATGGTGTCTGATTACATTGGTGCAGGAGACAGATGGAAGTATTTAACAGCCTGTTTTATTTTTGTTAGTTCAGCCAAATCCTAATTTAGGTTGGAATAGAGAGTGATTTGGGTTATTTTAGTTCATAGGTTTAACTTTATGTGCAAAGTTGAACAGCAAAGCACCAAACTTTAGTCTTTAGAACCACATGAAACTCTGATAACACTCAGAGGCAAAAATATGCAAACTTTTGGAAAATCTGAAAAGGGGTAATGCTTTTTTTCATGGAACTGTATATAGTATATCAGGGCAGAGTATTGTTGTCCTAGATCCTTATTGATAGCCTATTGATAGTCTTTGTTTCAGTTAAAACAACTACTAAATGTACCTATGATTATGGCACACCTCTGAATTTAGTTCTGGAATATAAACGTTCTGTAATTAGGACATGCAATGAGTAGGTAGTGACTTACCACAGTAGCTCACTTGAAAATGTGTCCGTCTGTTCAGTCACCAGCATAATGCAAGTGCCTTTCAGTCCAAGGCAGCAACTAAATTCAGATCCTAAGGACTTCTTCTTAAAGCATGGACTTCTGCAGGGCCAAAAGATCCATCTTGGCAGGACCATAGGTATATAATTGAAGCTGTATTATATAATGTATTATATATGCCCAGTTTATATTAAAATGTCTATAGAAAACACTGGCATATTATCACAGATCATTAAAAGGCTTTCTCTCATACAAATGTATTAGTCTATCACTGTCTAGTGTCATCTATTGTGTCGTAAACTTTTACCAGAGCATATTTAAATTGTTTTTAGTTTCCTTTTCCACTTCAACTCATTTTCTGTAAAGCAGTACATTGCAAAACCAGTATATTCAAATTCCCATTACTGGTTCTTGGTATAAATCAGTAAACCTATTTCAGAATTTGTATTCTGTCATTTACACTGAATATGGTTGAAGGTTTTGTGGTGGTATAATTATTTTTTACTGTTTCCCTTTGCTGCACTTTAAATCAATCTAGCAGATATGTAATTAATGTTCTCTTTGATACAATTGATTTTTTACCAGAGTTCAGGTCCATATTTTAATTAATAGATTTCATGATGAAATATCTACAAAAAAAATGTCCTACAAAAACTGCTAGCAGTTGTACAATTTTAATGAAACATAAGTGACATTTTTTGTTTAGAATAAACTTTATTAATTACAATTACTGAATAAAAAGCATTGAATGAACATTAAACATATTTTTTTCTTTTTCTGTGGGTAAACTTTTAAATTCAGAACCAATCCATTCCCTTTATATTTAAATGCTGTATAACACAGGAGTTTGTGTGTGGTCCTGGAGGCATACACATTTGCTGATTTTTGATCCGACTGAGCTTTCACTTACACAATTGAAAACAAATATAGGTTTTGGGTTTAAATAACAAAATCTTACAAATATTCCACAGATGCAACTTAGTCCAACAACAGCTTCAATTAAACTCACCTGCAATGACAAACAGATTATTTATGGTCTCCCAGGACCATGATTAGCAACTCCTGATTTATACTGTCACTGTACAGTATGTTGTAAAGGTAGTGGGGAAAACAATGAGACAACGAACTTTAAAAATGCAAAAGACTGAATTTCACAAAGTGTGAATTTTTAGCTTGGGCTTTCTACATATATTTGCCTTCCTGTTACTTAAGCAGAATAAAAGCATAGGCAGCTACATTATTTTCTTATGAAATAAATGTTATCTAGAAAGACAAAAATATCATGTCCAATGGTGCAGACCACAAAACCTAAATTTTTCCTAAGTTTAAATGAGAGCTTACAGTGTTTCAAAAATATGTAATCAGTTGAATAGTACATTCAATTTAAATCTAATAATTTTAATAGTTTTAATCAATTAATTTCTAATAGTTTTGCAAATTAAATGTAAAATCTGACTTTGATTCATTTATTGTATATGTTATTAATATTTTATGTGGTATATTAAATACATCCAAGTATAAAAGATTAAGACTCTATGGGCTGTGGTATTGTTATTACTAACTCTAAATTATTATTAACCTCTAAAATTGTAAGTGAACTATATGGATTAACAGTTCTGCTTTTAGACTTGTATAACTGTAAAATCACTATTGAAAACTTTCATAAACTCGCTGTCCTATCAATGAATGCAACACTGTTACATGATGATTTGCAGAACTTTAGAAGGGAAAACATATGTTCACCTACTTATTAGAGGTTTTTGCATCCCTATTCAATATAGGATCCATCTAATTAATCTAATTCAAGTTGTTGTTCCCAGATAATTTTAAATCATACACACACAAGTTGTAGTTCTGTGTGATGGATCATCAAACTTACTTTCAAAATAGAATAATAATCAAAACATTAGGAGTCAGGTCATGGCTACACTTTGTAAGTGTGGATTAAAATTCAAAGAGCCACATACCTGGAGCCTGTATCTGTTCACTGTGCTTTTCCAGCACACGATACACCTGCTGGACAAGAAAGTCTTCCTCTCATCCAAGTTGCTTTTATGGACAGCTCCTCATAGTGACCCCAGAGGTCACTGGGTACAGAACTGTAGCTGTAGCTTTTATTAATCCAGAGGGAAAGAAAGTGAGCACTAGAGGGAACCCTACTTAAACTCTTTTTAGTATTTTCTGAAAGCATCATAGAAAACTGAAATTTAAAAGTGAATTTCATAAAAAGGTTTAGAGTTTTATGTGTTAGAAATAAATTTAACCAAGCCTCATTATTTAGATTATTTAGGAGCAGTAACAAATCAGTTTGTTTTCACAAAATAATTAAGTCTGCAGGTCGACAATGAAATGTTATAAATAATTGCTGAATGACAATAATTTATATTTATAAGGTACAATATGTCACAGGCTGCTTTGAGAAGCAGTTGCTTTCACAGCCTACCTACCACTAGAGGCAAATAGCCAAAGAAATCGAACTGATTCATGTCAAAACCTTGGAAATGGCTTCTACCACAGACTTTTTGTCTCCTTCCTTTTCTTCCCCAATTTATTCTTTTTTGTTGAAAGCTGCAAAATGCAAGAGTTCTGGCATGATGAGGCAAGACCAGAGCCCACACCCAAAAACTGGTAAATCATAAAAGCCTCAGTCCTCTAGAAGAAATACTATACTAGTGAGTTGCCATCATTGACACAAGGCCTTTAAGAGAGAAAAAGAAGAGATAGGAGGAATGTGTGTGTAGAAAAGAGGAGACTTGTTGATTCTGGTTTTTGCACTTATAGGTACCAGAAGATATGTATGTTTTCTAAAACTACCCAAAGGTGTATTTAGGTGCTTAAAAAATTATATAAATAAAACAACAACAACAACAACAACAATAATAATAATAATAATAATAGACATATTAGGAAAGACTCAATCAATGTGTCTGCATAAGATTATTTACCATTTATTGTACAAGTATTTTTTGCATTTGATCTTTACCCTTTCTGGAGACCAATATGGTTTACATTGTGCAACAAAGACTTGTGCTTGACTTGACCTTTGATAGAGGGTTATCACATATATGAAATCATATAATTCTGAGGAATATGGTTCAGAAGAGAACTTCTATTTTGGTGTTCCACTGATTTGGGTCCACCTGCTGTACTTTAGAAGACCATAGAAAAATATTCTTATTTAGCACAGATCATTATAGAGTAAAATATATCCTTTAAATTCCAGGTTTTGATTTGTTTAATGATTCTGTCAGTGTTTTTAACGTAACTTAGTTCATGGTTCTTATCATTTCTTACAACAATTTATGTTACTAATTTCTTTTACGTATTTTTTCCTTGATTAAATTGGAATGTAAAATGTTGCCACATGATTATTATATAAATTTAAATGCTATCAGAATAGAACAGTTTTCATTATAAAGTAAAATGGACTACACTTAATTTCCTTAATATTCTAAAGGTTAGTGATTAATTAAATCCTTTATACACTTGAATTATATAATTAAAATACAACTTGTATACATTTAAACTGCACAACCAATATGTGACTAAAACTAATCCATATTTAATCAATTAAAAGTAAGGGTGGCTTTTAGTTGAATTTCTGTCAACTAGACTAAATTAAAAGTGCATGACTAAAATGTGCCTACAGATGCAGCCATTCAAAATGGGTGGGGTATTTCGCAGTATACCCCGGTGGGCTTGTCGCATCAAAACGCAGTATCACGCGGTATATCAAGTCATTTGACGTCATGCCGGAAAGTATCCAGAATCACCTTGTAAAACCGCCAGGAGGAGCCAATAAAGCTTAACCTCTCATGTACAGCATTAGAGCTTTTAAATTTAAACTGTGTATTACAGCATGTTAATCATCAGTCATTAAAAAGTTGGTATATTTTATGAAAGCAAGATTGCTCAGTTGGACAAAAGTACACAACTTACCTTTATCAGAAATATTTATGCATCAAAGCCTTTACCGAAGATATTACTAATAGTATTAATAATGAATGACTTTGGACAAGCTGTAAACTCAAAGTATTACGCTGTTCCACATTCTTTCTAACCGTCATTTTAAATGAAAATACTTTTAGTTTTTTCTTTGACAAACACCACAGCATTTCGTAGATCTAACTAACGAGGACAGGACATTAGCTAGCCAATACGATAAAGGAATGACTTTTTTTGCTAATTCCTTTATCACATTTGTACAAGCACTTGGAATCTGTCCAAGCCCTACTTTGTCAGGCATTTTCTTTTACTGCAACGGACATAAAAACTCCCTTGCTTTTAACAGAGCGTTTCATAATTTCTAACTACGAAAATTATTTAAACTGCGACACTTATCATTCAACCAGAGCTCAAAATATCACGAGGATCCTCAAGAGCACATCAAAGACTGTATTAAAAGATACTTGTATCAGATACATGAGAATCCAGGCTTTTTTATCAACGGAATTTTTTTTTTATATTATGGAACCACTTCAGAAGGGTCAGCCAGTCAGATTCCAGGAATCGGTACTTTAAAGAAAAAATACACACCAGTATTCCATTTCTCCCTAAACATTTTAAGCAGCGAAGTCTTTAACTAACATGTGAAATAGTGTGTAAAAAAGTGGTAGTTTTAAGCTTTTCTGCGAATACGCTCGATACCGGAGTCAACAAGCACACTTTTAGAATTTGATTAATAGGGAATATAATGTGGAATCGTGTATCTAAAGAAATTAATAACGATATAATTCGGTTTCTGTCAAAGCGCAATGAAACCTATAACTTGATTCTTATGGACGCCCGGTCCCGCCAGGGATTAAAGAAAAACATGGAATCGCGTATCTAAAGAAATAACAGTATACAGTAACTATGTTCATGCACAAACAGTAGTATGTTACATTATTAATTTGGGTGTCTCCTCTTGCCAGAAAGTGCTAAATTGCATTTTGAGTGTGGTTTTTGACTTTTTTTAAATTACAACCCATACATAAGCTGATAGTGTTTAGACTTTTAATTATTTTAAACTGTATTACAGCAGCACAATGCATAATGCAACGTAAATCGCCACCTTTGTCTTCTGCGTAATAATGTTCAGAAATAAGAAATAAGATTGCTCATAAATGCGTCTTATGATAAGGTTGTTTAATGACAAAGTATTGTTTATCTCATGGCTAAATAGTCAAGTCTAGCCAAAAAGAGAAAACATCAACTTTATTTAAACTCCAGCGAAAGTATTAATGGTTTTTAATTACCATACTTTTATGGTAAATGACTTTGCTAAAATGTATTTTAGCAAAGTCTGTATGAGAGAGAGACACACACACAGTTTTTCATTGTCAAAAAGTAATTGTTTTTTACTTTGTCACCACCCAGACAAACGCAAACGTGTTTTTAATAAAATGCTTTTATTCATTCTTAATCAGACTCACATTCCCGAATGTCCCCCGCCCCGGTCAAAAAAGGGAAATTTTAGTAGCTAAGCATAAAACGCAGAGGAGCATAACGAAGGTCATAAAGGTCATAAACGATATTAATTTAGGAACTTAAACATATTATGTAAACTGTATGTTGCTGTTATTGGTATTTTAAAGAAAAAATACACACCAATACTTGATTTCTCCCTAAACAGCGGGAAGGGGGAACAAGCTGCCCAGCCGTGTGGAATGCTACAGAACCCCAAACAGACAATGCACACTAGCCCAATATTTGACCAAGATATCCAGACACAGCTGTACGAGCTCCACCAGTAAAACTCAAAGTATTACGCTGGTCCACACTATTTGTAACAATTTTTTTTTTTCATCGACAAAAAGTAACACCCACCACAGCATTCCGTTGATCTAACTAACAAGGATGGGACATTAGCTAGCCAATATGATAAAGGAATAACTTTTTTGTTTATTTCTTTAGCACATTTATTTGAACATTTCCATCGATTGTACAAGCACTGAAAAACTGTTCAATCCCTAGTTCGTCAGGCATTTTCTTTTACTATAACAGATGTAAAAACTCCCTTGCTTTTAACAGAGCGTTTCATAATTTCTAACAATGAAAATTATTTAAACTGCGACACTTTTATCATTCAACGAGAGCTCAAAATATCACAAGGATCCTCAAGAGATCAACAAAGACAATAGAAAAAGATATGTGTACTGTATAAGATACTGTCCATTGGAATCCAAGCTTTTTTATCCACGCTAAGTAATCTTTAAAATTTCTTCATTACACAGTGAAGTCAAAATTCCGGGATGTGCCTATATGTACACTGGGCAAATGTTCCGAGGTGAAATTCTTCCAGCACGGGGGTACCTTTAAAGCGGAGACGACGGCACCAACTATTTTTGGTGCGCCCTCTCTTTAAAGCCCTGGCCAAATATGAAGACAGTACATACAGTTATAATTCAAACTGAATTAAAAACTACACATCCCAGTTACCATGGTGGTGCTTGTGATCATTGCGTTTAACCAACGAAACAGGGCGAAAAATCAGTCACATGACTTTGGGGCTGAGTTTCGAAAGCTTAACCTATCAGCAAGACAGCAAAGACATTTTTCCAAGAAAGTTTAGCCTTTGTCACTAATGAAACCACTAAATAAAGACATAAATATAGAAATGGACAATTAATTGACTTTTATATTTCTAAATATCACAACATGTTCGAATCCAAGTCATTTTTAATAACAATGGGTAAACTGGGTAAACTATCACAAAGCTTTAGAGAACTTAACATTTTTATTATCAACAAATTGTAAATACGACGTTTACATTGGCGTTATTAATTTTTCACTTGAGTATATGGAGGATTGTGAGAGCAGACCCACCCCTCTTAGGCTACATTTTTATTAAGAAATGGAGGCTGTATGCATTACAATATAAACATTTACTGTCAAACTTTAAATCAACAGTTGATTTAAAGATGATCTGTCAACGTGCAATGAAACACAATATTGTTGTTGTTGTTATTGTTGTTTTTATCCTGTAAAGCATTTTGAGAAGCCACCTTTAAAGGCGCTATATAAAGGCGCTGATTCTTATGGAATGTGTTTTCTTTCTTCTTTTTTTTCAGCATGAAATAAACCTATTACAGTACTTGATTCTTATGGATGCCCGGTTCCGCCGGGGATTCAAAATAAAACATGGAATCACGTGTCTAAGGAAATAGCAGTATAACTTTATCCATGCACAAACAGTAGCATGTTACATTATTAATTTGGGTGTCACCTCTTGCCAGAAAGCGCTAAATTGCTTTTTGAGTGCGGCTTTTGACTTTTTTTAAATTACAACCCATACATAAGCTGATACTGTTTAGACTTTTAATTATTTTAAACTGTATTACAGCAGCACAATGTGCTTTTTCACAAAACCTAGAGTAACGAAATGTCTTGCGTTGAACAGCTTTTCAGCTAAATATATTTATCGCTTACACCTGACATTTGAGGTGCCCGACAAAAACCAGTTGAACAGCTCTGTTGGAGGTTTGCAGATCAGATCAGATTCCCTTCCCCCCACAGAAAGAAAGACTTATTAGTCGCTATTCACAGCTCCAATTTCAGGCATAAGTGATAGATCCCAGTTTAGCTGATCTTGTTACAGCATGTTACAGTTTACTATTATTAACCATATTAATTTTAAGTGCTTAATGCCATTTTTTGACCACGCACGAATATTCTTATGTCCATATCTTTGCAAGGGAATCAGTGCGAATTGTAATACTAATTAAATGACCGCGGGCACTTTCCACCCCCTCTGACAGCAGGAACATAACCCATTCTCAGCTCAGCAGCTCATTACAATATAGGGTGTTCGAATCTTTTGCTGCCTTTTGCTGCCTCACAGAGCTTTAAAGAACTTAACATTTCTATTATCAACAAATTGTAAATACGACGTTTACATTGGCATTACTAATTTTTCACTTGAGTGTATGGAGGATTGTCAGCTGTCACTGAGACCAGTTAATTAAATGTATTTTTTGATTCACAATCAGACAAATGCAACATAAATTGTTATCTTTGTCTTCTAAGTATATTAATAAACTTTCAGCATAGCTTTCTCCCCGTTTAGATTTATTTTTCTTGGGATTTTGGGATCAAACGTGGAAAGATTAGATTGTAATCGTTTTTATTTTTTAAATACATTTTAGAAAAGTGTAATCTATACTAAAAAGCTGTATTTATTTAATACCACTCAATACTTATATTAATGGAGTTTAGTTGATACTGTTTAAACTTTTAATTATTTTAAATTGTATTACAGCATTGTACGCATGCTTAAAAGAGGAGAAAACACAAGCCTTCTTCAGGTGTGAGGGTCTTCTGCTCAGAATGAAACGCTAAAATGTAATGTAGGCTCTGAATGGGTTCAATTATGATTTGGGCTTGATTAAGGTCGCTGCCTTTCATCCAAAATCCTGCTTGAATCCTTCTAAACTAAAAATTAGACACGAGAAGGGGCTCTGGTGAAATTTCTCTTTTTTTAATTTCTCTTTTTTTCTTGGAAAAAGAAGCCAGACAGGCAGGGGGAAGAGTGAGTTTTAAATAAAGAGGTATCCAGGTAACAGTGAAGGTAACAGCCGCAGATGTGGCCTACTTAGCCCACCAGGGTTACCCTACTCTCCCGGAGGAGGCCCACCGGGAGATACCGCTCCAGGCATTCCTCTGGGCCCTGGCGACGACTGAGGTGCAGTGCCACGTGATGCTGGCCGCGCCGGTCCTCTTGGAGCAGGCCCTGGCTCTGGCTGAGCAAGCTGATGCCGTATTCGAGGAGACCAGTGGGCACCAACGGAGGGGCGCACGGGGAATCAGATGGGGAGGAGGAGACGCCCAGTGCGGCGATGCTGGGGGAGCGACGATGGCTGGTCATCTGCCACCGCTGTGGGGAGAGGGGACACATCGCACGGGAGTACCGGGCGCTGGAGCTCCGGGGACTCTGGAGGCCGTCGGAAAACGGGAGCGGGGTGGCCTAAAGAGGGGATGGCCGCCCTTGAGCGACGCTACCCCCACTCCGGAAAGCCAGAAGGAGCACTTCACCCCGCCTGCTGCCGTGGGAAGTGTTGGCCACAGCCGGGGCTTATTTCTTCCCTGCCTCATCAAGGGCAGACCCTGCCAGGCCCTCGTCGACACCGGTTCGACCATCACCCTGCTGCGGCCTGGTATCCTGCCGGGCACCAAGGCAGCCGGACCCCCAGGGCGCTCACTGTGCACTTTGGGGCTGCGAGGGTGAAACACCCCTTCTACAGTACCTTGCCCCAGTCCGTGAGGACTGTATCCTGGGGTTGGAATGGTTGCAGCAGGTGGGTGGTTGCCTTGAGTTTGGCAGGCGAGAGTTGGTGGGGCAGGGGGAACGAATCAGTTTCGCGGTGGGCGGGGCGGGAGGTGTCCGGGGTGTGTGGGATGACCGGAGCGGGAAGCGGAGGTGGCAGCGGCGGGCGGCGGCGCCTGGGCCTGCCGGAGCCGCAGGTGTCGGGGCGAGCGTGCCAGAGCTGACTCCCAGTATGGTGAGATAAGCTTGCCCCTACCCAGAGTCTGTAAGGCACTCTGTGCAGTGTGGGAGGCCTTGGAGGTAAGGGACGGGGTGCTGCGCCGGGGGTGGCAGGTGCCCTCCAGCGGTGAGGTCACTGCTTGTCAGCCTCCGGCTGGCTGTGCACCGCTTGGAGAACTGCCCCACAGAGTGACCGCAACACCACAAACTGCCACCTGACCTTGCCGCTGGAGGGTACCCGCCACCCCCGGCGCAGCACCCCGTCCCTCACGCCCAAGTCAAGGCAACCACCCACCTGCTGCAACCAGTCCAATCCCAGGATACAGTCCTCACGTACTGGGGCAAGGTAGAAGGGGTGTTTCACCCTCGTAGCCCCAAAATACATGGTGAGCGCCCTGGGGGTCCAGCTGCCTTGGTGCCCGGCAGGACACCAGGCCGCAGCAGGGTGATGGTCGAACCGGTGTCGACGAGGGCCTGGCAGGGCCTGCCCTCTGTGAGGCAGGGAAGGAATAAGCCAACTCTTCCCACAGCAGGCAGGGTGAAGCGCTCCTTGCTTAGAATAGCAATATTATGGACAATCAATTGACAATAAATATAGAAAAGCACACATTAAATTTGGGAAATTTGGTTTCAAAAGTCCTCATATCAACGATGCCTATACTGTTTTCTTCTACAGTATGCTAATCTATTGTAGTGCATTCGCCCCCCTCTTAGGCTGCGCAAACGATCTTTTAGATTTTTATAGAGAAATAGAGGCTGTACAGTATGCGTTACGATATAAACATTTACTGTCAACCTTTAAATCAACAATTGATTTAAAGACGATCTGTCAAAGCACAATGAAACCTATTACTCGATTCTTATGGACTCCCGGTCCCGCCAGGGATGAAAAAATAACATGGAATCGTGTATCTAAAGAAATAACAGTATACAGTAACTATGTTCATGCACAAACAGTAGCATGTTACATAATTAATTTGGGGGTTTCCTCTTGCCAGAAAGCACTAAATTGCATTTTGAGTGCGGTTTTGGACTTTTTTTTTTAAATTACAACCCATAAATAAGCTGATACTGTTTAGACTTTTTTTTAAACTATTACAGCAGCACAATGTGCTTTTTCACGAAACCTCCTTGAGTAACGAAATGTCTTGCGTTGTACAGCTTTTCAGCTAAATACTGTATATTTATCGCTTACGCCTGACATTTGAGGTGCCCGATAAAAACCGGTTGAACAGCTATGTTGGAAGTTTCGTGAAAAAGGAGGTTTCGTGAAAAAGCTACAGGAGTGCCAATTGTAATCGTTTTTAGAGGCGCTCTCTCTCTCTTGATTATTACATCCAATAATCAAAAATGACACAATAAACATCATAACCATAATAACGACCAACCAACAAAAACAACCATATAAACATAATACCAACCAAAAACATAGATAAAAGCCACAATACAAAATCAAATATATCAAACCATTAAAGCAAAACCGTCCTCCAATTATCAACAAATCTCAATATCTTGTACGAATTATTCGAAATACAAACCAAAAACAGCCCGCAAACTCTCTCAAATTCTTCCAATTATCATAATCCCGCCCCTTATGCAAAACCAAACCATCCTCCCATCCCAGTTTATCCTCTTTATCATAAACAAAATCCATCTCAATTTTCAACATAAAGCATTACACAAAATCAATACCTCAACACTCCATACTCAACAACGATAATCCACAAACAGCCAGAACATATAACTCCACATTCCCAAAAAGACCTCATTTCCATAGCCCCGCCCCTTATGCAAATACAACACCCCTCCCCTGTTCTAGTCAATTAAGCTTCCCCCTCTTTCACTTCTTTTTCCTCACCTTCCACCTTATCGCTCCCCCTTCACTCTCACCATCTGATTAAGAATGAATAAAAGCATTGTATTTTTGTCTGGGTGCTAACAAAGTAAGCACTCTCTCTCTCCGCTGGCATTTGTAATCGTTTTTATTTTTAAATAAATTTTAGCAAGGTCATGTATTTTAAAAATCTTAAGATTTCTATATTTATGTCTTTATTTAGTGGTTTCATTAGTGACAAAGGCTAAACTTTCTTGAAAAAATGTCTTTTATGTAAACCATGTTTGCTATTAATTCATTTAGGGCTAGAATATGTTTATTGTCTTCCAATGAAAGAAGGGTTCCTTTCGCCGTAGTCGGGAGACATTAGAAGCTTGCCACGCCCGGACTGTTACACCAACGCATTAGCATGTTAAAGCGATTTCATTGAGGAGCCTAGCTTTTTTAACTAGTAAGTACTGTACTTACTGGGTTTTGGAGGGGGGGAGGTGTCTTTCGCTGGAAATCTCGCCCCCTTCTACTTTGAAAATACCTGTGAAACCGGTTTAATTCATCACAGCCAGCACTCCCGCAGAGAGGGGGGTTGTACTTGCAGTGCATCGGTATAGAAGGGAAAGCCAGAGCCGACCGCTACGCCGTCCCCGTGTTATGCTCTTCGTTAATGTCTAAGCTGGAACACATCATTATATCTCATTTTGTATTTCTTTAAAAAAAAATAAAAATCGTTTGCCCAGCCTAACAGTATTGTTGTTATTGTTTTTATCCTGTAAAGCGCTTTGAGGAGCCACCTTTAAAGGCGCCATATACAATAAAGTTCATTATTATTACTATTGTTAATTTGCTGGACAGAGAGGTGAACATTATTATGCAGAAGACAAAGATGGCGATTTACGTTGCATTGTGCTTTATTTATGGGTTTTAAATAAAGGCGATTTAAACGCGATTTAAATCAATATAAATGTTTATATTGTAACGCATAGGTGATTATTCATTGTTATTAAAATGACTTAAATTCGATCATGTTGTGATATTTAGAAATATAAATTTGTTTGGTGCGAGTGAAGTTTTATTTAATCTCTGACCCAGGGAAAAGTTTTATTTTTTCAAAGAAATGTTTGTTAAAAAAAAAAGTCATGGTTGCAGCTGGATTCGAACACCCACCATGTGATGTCAGAGTCAGGAACCTAACCCACAGCGCCACCAGCAAGGTCACATGAAGAGTGCTGAAAAAGCCCTACAGAAACATTATCAACAGACAATGTACAGCGTGTACTATTCTTGTGTTGCGGTACATGAATATAATTATATCGTTATTAATTTCTTTAGATACGCGATTCCATATTATATTCCCTTTTAATCAAATTTTAAAAGTATGCTTGTTGACTCCAGTATCACGTTAGTTAAAGACTTCGATGCTTAAAATGTTTAGGGAGAAATGGAATACTGGTGTGTATTTTTTCTTTAAAGTACCGAGACCAGCCATATATTGTATGTTTATGTTCCAAAATTAATATCGTTTATGGCCTTCACACGTGTTACAGCATGCTCCTATTCTTTTTATGCTCAGCTACTAAGATTTCCCTTCAGTGGTAAAATTCCATATAAATATTCAATACTAAAACGGGCACAGTAAAGACATTTAAATCTTTCTACGACCGACCAACGGACCACGAGTGCCCCTGTCGGTCAACCAATCACGTACCACGGTATTTTGCGTCAACGCGCGTCACGATGCGCGAGGCCGTAGCCAATTACCTCCGGTACGTGTCTGTGCCGCGCACTTTGAATGGCTGCATCTGTATATCTAATAAACATTTTAGTCAACTTGACAAAGGCTATGACTAAATCAAATCTGCCACTAGAGATCGCTATAGAGTCTAATTAGCTGTAAAGTGCCTAAAGTGTTATTTATTTAATAACAAATGTTTATTTACCCATTAATGTTTACCTGCACTAATCATATTGTACAGTAAGCACACTCTACTAACAACAAAATACAATGATTACGTTACTCCAAATATGATACTGTATGTTACAATACTGTATAACACTAACATAATTATTGTTGTTTTTTTTAATTACATACAGTATACAGAGGTTTGAGTAAGTTTGTATAAGTAGTAATTAGAAAACAGTCAGCGTCTCTAAGTTTAGATAAAGTGTGTAACACCTGGCTGTGTAAACATTTCCAGCTTTCCAGAGGGTATGTTTGCTGAGATGTAGGGGATGCCAAACCTGTGATCAAAAGCAATCATAAAGTTTACTTTGGTTTATCAAGTTAATTAAGTTGCGAGTAAATGATTGTCAATCAGCAGTCCAGAAACACACCATATAAGATCACATTAAGACCATAGTGGAGAAGAAGAGAAAATAAGAGGAAGAAGGTCAGACCACAGAGGAGTTGGAACATGATGCTTGCTTGAGGCGAGAGCCAGTACTTCATGATCATCCAGACAAAACCTGATAAGTATTGAACCTTGCTCGAGAGAGCTGTTCCCTAAAATGTTCCCTAAGATGTGATTTAGGGAACTTGGGCTTCCCTGATAAAAGATACCTCAGTTAAAGATGGCCTTTCCTGCTTGTGAGTGCATTTTTAGAATAGGAAGTTATGTTCCCATTTAATTTGTAGCATCCAGGTTTGCGGAGAGAATAGCTGAAGGTTGTATTGCTTTTATTTAAGAAGGCAGCTTATTTCTGATTTTGGTCTCTATAGGCTTTATTAAAGAGTCACATACTTATCAGCAGTCTGGGTTTTCTGGGTGATTAGAATGTTAGGCCTCCAAAACACCTTGTCTCTATATGCCGAAACTTGTGTAGTGTATGTTTTTGTTGTATGTAGTGTAGTGTTTGTATAGCCATTGTTAATAAACGTTTGTTTAACCAAGTGTGTTTGGGATTATTACTCTTTTTAACCAAAGCTTTACCAGAAAACAAATCATGTGCCTCTAGCAGCAACTGTACGGGGAGAAATTGCTTACAGGTTGGGGGTTATGAATAATCATTTTACTTATTGATTAAACTGCTCAGTCAATTCACCATTTTTGCAACAGTAATAGTCAATGTAACCATTGACTAAGGAGAGCACCAGTAGATGTATACAAGAAGCAATTCTCTGGCTACTCAGCAAAGACCAACTGTAAGAAAGTGGAGGCACATGTGCAGTTCACAGTTGCAGTAGTGTTCACAGTGCAGCGTGTCCTTTAGAAACTCTAGAGACAGACTGGTCAGAGGGACAGGAATTATTGCCAGACGTGAAAGGAAATGGGCAGCTGCAGACACTGTGACCCAAACAGAGAGTCTTTTAAACTTTTAGGACATTATTGAGAATCCATGTGTTGACAGGCTAGTCCTGGGAACAACAAACTTCCAACAGCGGGAAAAAGACATCTTAAAAGAGAGGAGAGTTTTGCTACAGGAAGACACAAGTTATCGGGAAGAAAAGAGCCGAAGGTCCAGAGTAGTGGACTTGGGGGTATAGGGACAAAGTGGAAGTGTCCTGAAAAAAATTAAATTGACATGTCCAAATTAAAAATTAAATTGGACAGAATCATGGAGATTGGAAACCTTTTGCATCTCTTTTGTGTTGCAGACAGTCTATGACAACTTTCCATCACCAACAAATCTGTACAAGTGAGGTATAAGGGAAGATTCACTATACAGGCTCTGTGGAGAGGGGCACATGTCTCTGGGTCCAGAGTAGCATGTTCCCAAGTGAGGTACAGATGTTACCATGACAAGGTCTCATGGACACTCGTGGACATCCTGGAGAAAGAAGGAAAGAAAGGCAAGCTCATGGAATGGCTACAAACTTGCATTTGTCATGGAGGGTGAGAAGTGGACATAAGTGGAAAACAAGATTCTATCACATAAAGCTCCATTGTGATACATAAAAGTTGACCTACTGTAGGACATAGCCTGCAGTTTTCTGAGGCTGTACAAACATCCCAAAGGCCAGATGTGGTGATGTGACCGCAGAGGCAAGGAAGACCATCCTCATTGATCTGATGGTGCCATGCGAGGAAAGATATGAGGAGGCCTTTGAGAGAAAAAGTGCCAAATATGAAGATCTATTATAAGACTGCAGAGGGAAAGGGTGGCAGACGTGGTTGTTCCCGGTGGAGGCTGAATGCAGAGGATTCCCTGCACAATCAATGTGGAGAATACTGACAGTTGTTGGGCTGATAGGGAGGGACAGAAAGACAGCATTTCAAAGGATGGGAGAGGCTGCGGAGAGAGCCTAATGTTGGCTGTGGAACAAGAGAGAGCAGTTAAGCTGGAAGTGGGGACAACAGAGCAAGCTGAATTGCCATCTGCCTCTTGGACCAGTTATTCAGATGAGCAGCCATGAAGTCGGCTTTAAAGGCTTCCCATGGTGCTTGCCTGGAGTAATGCCCAACCACAAGCTGTGCTTCTTGGCTTGAGAACCCAGGTGTTGAGGCCTGTTCTGCAGTCTCACGGTAAGGCCTGGTGCTTTATTTTCACTGTGACTTTTGGTGCCATGCTGATGTCGGAGATTTGCCAAATCGACCTCTTTCCCCTCTTTACCTTCTCTACCCTCTTGCATTCCATCAATTCCTCAGCCATTAACAACCTGAATGTCTCCCTTACTTCTATTTCTCTGCTTTTTTTCCCCTCCTTTCACTTTTGCATTAAGCTCCTTCACTATTTTTGAATCGCAAACTTGAGCTCTAGTCAGTGAGAGACTACTGCCCTGTTCCATCTTTGTTGTGCTTTTTGTTAGAAGGCTGCTTTCCAATTTTTTTTCTCTTTGTTCATGGCCACGTCTCAACTTGCTTCAGGATGATACAATGAGGATCCTACATATCTGACACCAATGTAGCAGTCCTCGCTAAATTCTCTCTGCATAGGGGATGGCAGTGAAAAAAAGAGAGGCAAGTGACCCAAACTGCAGCTCATTATTATATTGCCCTTAAGAATACAGGAGTAGGCTAGGCACTCAGGGTAGAGAGGCTGGTAGCAAAAGCAGGATAGTGTATGGAACCAACTGCTCAGTCTGGGGTTTGGTACAAGAATGCACAAGGGAAGAGGGGTTCCCTGTTTATAACAGAAGGGATAAAATCAGCACGGACCCTCCTGAAGTTAATTATCATCTCTTTTGTCTTATCTACATTCAGAGACAGATTGTTGTTTAAGTACCAGTCCGCTAGTTGCTCCACCTCCCCATTGTATGGTGCCTCATCGTTGTTGCTAATGAGGCCTACCACTGTCGTGTCATCGGCAAACTTGATGATGTATTTGCACTGTGCTTAGCAGTGCAGTCATGAGTCATCAGCGTGAACAGGAGCGGGCTAAATACACAGCCCTAGGGGGTTCTGGTGTTCAGTATAGTGGTACAAGAGATGTTGTTTCCAATCCGGACTGTCAGAGGTCTCTCGGTCAGAAAGTCCAGAATCCAGTTGCAGAGGGAGGCATTGAAATTCAGCAAGCTCAATTTTTCTATCAGTTTCTGGGGGATGATTGTGTTGAATGCTGAACTGAAGTCAATGAACCCTCTTATCCAGATGGGACAGCGCAAGGTAAAGGGCAAGTAGTCCTGTGAAAAGCTAAATTATGCAATCTAAATCTTCTGTGGTACAACACACTATTATGGACAGGCGTTTTGACTCACATTCTGAATGACTACATCTGTAAAAGATGTGCATGGTGCTAGGAGTGATTGGGGATTTTTAAAATCTTTCCTTCTGCTGTGTTTTGTGTGGCCTGAAAAGTTGAACAATAAAACCGCCTTTACATTTTCTGGACCATTAGAAGTTCTTTTTTTTTTATAGGGGGGAACAACCCTGGCTGAGAGCAGGGTGTGTCTTAGACGACTTTACATCACTTACAGTAAAAACCTGCAGAAATATAATTCAGGTGTGCAGGTACAAAGTGGGAATGAGTCATTTTCTTTTTATCATACAATCCCACTTCAATAATTATGATAATTTACCAAATGCTAACCAATGTCACCATGCCGCCCTTTCACAGAACATGGAAGATTTTTATTTCTGATTTCAAACAAAACCTACACACAGCCTGGCATGTATTATCAGAATTATACCTTTGTTTGGAATTCATTTCAATTCTATTCTTTCAAAAATTTAAACTTCCTTGGCAGTATTTTTGCACCTGAGAATGCCTGTAATCAGGAGTAATCAGGGCACAGGTTAATTTACCTTCCTATGATTTGATTAAACAATTTTATTTTTTTAAAGTTTTATCTTATGATTGAATTTAACACAAAAAGACATTAGATCTGCAGTCCCAGTTTCTCAGACCAGTTATTAAATCTTGGTAACAAAATAAATTCAGTAATTGTATGGAAAATTTTTATAAATTTTGAAGCATGAAGCATCCACTGCTCACTAGTGAAGGATTGGATTTCGTGTTTTGTATAACTTAACTGTGACCAATGAACCATTAACCTGTAGCCGATACAAATTGCTTATATCTAGCAAACAGTGATAAAAACATGTTTTTTGTGACATTTGATAGAAATAAAATGCAGACAGCTGGCAGTGACAAATTGTTTGATCAACAAGTTGTGTATCATTTGACAAATCAAAGGAGCAGACTGTAGATTGTTTTAAATAGCCTAATGAACTTTAAGTAACAGACAGAGAGAAAAGGATTGCTTCTAACCATAGGATGAGCTCATTTGTCAGTTTAGCCAGCAGGAGGAACTGGCTACTAAATTGCGTTGTTTGGAACAAATGTTTTTTATAGGGTGTACAAAACACCTGTCAAATTGGCAGAACCCTCTTGATCTTGTGTGCTGCTGCTTCAGTACTGAAATGAAGGCCTCAACTCTGTAGCCTGGACTCTTTCTTTTTCCCAGTCTCCTGAAATGGGTTGACCTCACCTGTCTGACTTCACTAGTCGCTGTATTGACTAATGTAACGCGATGTATGAGCAAATAAGTACAAGTTGTGCAGTAGACATTTCACTGCAGAAATGTTGCAACGTGATCTGCATGCAGAGTTAATAAGTAAGAAATTATACATTTTTAATTTATTGTGGTTTGAAATACATTCATCAGTGCTGATTCTTTCTGAAATATATAAAAATAGTGTTTTAGTTCCCCTTTAAGTAGTTAATTTTTATACTCATATTTGAGAGTTGCATACATGAACGTTTCTGCCCCTGTTGCAGAGGAAGGTCAGGAAAAATTAACCATGCTGCTCTGCAAGATCCAGAAGCTTTTAGTGGATGCAGGAAAGTAATGTCAAGACAAGAGATTCTGTAATTGAACCTTAAGACATCCAGGGTTTTTTGGGGGAAAGCCTGCAACTGAGACACACACACTAAGTACCTGTATTATAGCTCAGTGTTAGTGAGGCTCCTCAAGGAAAGTCCTACAACACCAGCCCATCTCTAGGTTAATGAGCTGCTAACCTCTCTATAAAACAAAGGCTAGCCAGGTCTTAGGCCTTGACCAGTGTGTCCATGATCCAATGAGACCAACTTTTTTTAACTGAATGCCACCAAAGCAGCTGTTCTGAGTGGTGCCAGGGACATCTCCTGTCCACATAATAAATTGCATAAACAGGGCAAACCCTTTACTTACAGTTTGTCTTTGAAAGGGAATGTAGTGGTGTGGAAGACCAATTGATTCCATGGATTGATTCAAGTCGAAAAGAGAGAAAAGCTGTCAGTGTAAACATCTAAGAGGAGTCAGGTGTCGGTTATTTCACTCCCGCTGAACTCCTCTCTAAATGCTGATTGTCTTAATAGCAGGTGTGTGAAGTAGCCAGAGAAAGGAGCCACAACAAGGCACTGTGAGAGATCCTCAAAGCAAAGCTGACCTGACTGACCAGAGAAAGTTTTTGTTTTATGTTTCACAGTAGCAATCACATATCAAGTTCAGAATGACAGTCTGGTGTGCTGAGTATGTGCTGAGGCAGCTGGTAAGGCTGCTGGCCCTGCTGAAATAAAATGCAGACAGCTGACAGTGACTGCTGCTGCTGCTAAAGTTGTTACAAGGAGGGGAACCAGAGGGAGTTCAGAGGTCATAACTATCTAGACTGCTGTTTGGCAACCTGTTTCATGTTTTGTGTATGAAATCCTATTGTAGAAATGGTGCCTCTACTTGCAAAGAAAGAAAGAAGTAAAGAAGCAGTGAAAAAAATCTTTGGCCTGAAATGATGTGGGGCTGGGGGGGGTTCTGGAGTCAGTAATACATTCTTCCTGTGGATAAAGACAGCAGGTATTCCTGAGTGACTGACAATTTTACAATATGTTTCAATGGAATGCAACAGGAGGATAGGAGAGAGACATGTGACCTTTAAATCAGCAGCATATACAACACCAGGTGTCCTGGCACAAAACATGAGCTATGAGATCCACAAATGAAAGCCAAAAGTAAGGCCTCAGCAGCTGTCATATAGAAACACTCCTTGCGGAAACAAGAAAAGGTAATTCTTTCACAGACCTGATGAAGATATCAGATAGCATGTTCCCTCTGTTTATAAAAAAAGTGAGACTCATTGTCATGCCCTCTGCAGCCAGAGGGCGCTCCTTCTCTGTCCTGTCCCTAGTTACCTGCCTGCTGTCCTTCCGGTCCCTCTCTTTCCCTTGGGCTATATATTTCCGGGTCTTGCACTCTGCCCTCGCTCAGCACTGATGTTCGGATGTCCTGAGACCCGCCTAGCACCAGGTCGCCCCACGTCCGCTACATGAGGGCATAGGTTTCTATATGGCACTCCTGAACTCTTTGCACTAACGAGCCCGGGCCTTTTTCCCGTTCCGCCGCTACGCATATGGGTCTTTATCCGCTCTCCTGCTCTCCACGGTTAGTCCCTTTGGACGTCCGTGACACTCATGTATGGGCACAGAGATGAATGCACATATTTAATTATTATCTTTGCATTCTAAGGAATTATATTTTAGGAATGTATTCAGACTTCTGTGTCAGACAGTAAGTCTGTGATTAAGTCAGTGTGTTTTTTCCAATTAGTTGTCAGGAGGGATCAGGAAGTCCTTGAATTAGACAACCAGTAGCACCATTTGTTTATGGGCTGAGAGAAGCCTGGCACCTGTGTACCTGCAATTATTAATTGTGCTGCATTTTTTGTTTGTTGACAAAAATTCTAATTGCAGCCTTCTCTCAATATATCATTCTGTGTCCTGACTTTATTTCATTAAAGGTATCCTCTCAGTGACTCCTCGCATGAGGTTGGATTATCTTTATTAAACCCAGGAGACCTGCAGGGCACTTTTCCTTAATTACACAGTTGTGATCTAAGCTCTCTTTGTCTCTCTGGTTGCTAATTATGTGGGTTTTTTTTTACAATAGCAGGCTCCCTCCATCGTGACACTGCATTTTGAAAGGAGTTATTTTGGGTCTTCTGCTCAATAATGAGTTCAGATGTACAGTTCTCAGCATGTACAGCATGTTCTCAGCCCTGCACGAGTTACTGTTTCATATCAGTGTCTTAAGAATGACTGAATGGCTGTGTTACTACATAAATGTTAAAAACATACATTGTTATACTCTATAGAATATAACCATAAATTACACAGTTATTTATGACATTATTATTTATTATATAAATTACAATTTATTTTAATTTTACATCAAATATATTATAACTCAATGAGAGAACTGTTTCTGCAGCTCAGTGAATTGAGGGCAGCTTTAATAAAGCCAGGTGAGCCAAATCAGCGAGAAGAATACAAAAGGCCATATTAAAAAAATCCCTCTAAATTACGCTAAAAGACCAATACTTGTGTTTGGAATAGCTTTTTTTCTGGAAATATGTTTATTTGTCTATGCACCTTTAAGAAACCCCTTAACAACTGCTAATAGAGAAAAATGTTAACTCAGATGACACAGATATGAGAAGACTGCAGTGTAGCGGCGAGGCTTATTAATATGGAAGAATTAAGTGTTCTGAGCCTTCCCAAATGAGGCCCCATTTCTCTGTTCATCTCTGTGGTGCAGCCACAGAGAAACTATTCATGCAGGCTGATAAGGTTTCCTAGGACAGCTCCCAAAGGGGGATGCACTTAGCTAAGCCTGGCTATCATGATCAATGGTCATCCATTGGTGCCTATCTGTCTAGGGAGTGCCAGTTGGACATCTGGACTGCATTCCTAAGTGTCAGGAGTAAGTGGCTCATATCTCACCTTGATCAACCAATCAGGGACTGGTAGGGCCGAGTAACCCACGTGGGACTCTGATGCCCATGGAACTTTCAGCCAATGAATGAGCTGAAGTTCCTCCAGGTAAAAACAGGCATCACAGAGAGCCTGTAAGATTCAGATTCAGTGAGATTCAGTGAGATTCAGTGGACTTCTGTGGACTTTTCTAAAGGGAATTCAAAGGAGAATTCCAGGGGAGGACGGCCCAGGAGCAGAAGGCTCCCTAGGACAGGACATTCTCGCAGCGCGCCTCCTGACCATTCTGAGACTCAGCCCGGACAACCACGGAACGGCCAGTGTGTCCGAGTGCCAGAACTTTCCTTTGTTCTAAGAGTCTAGAGCGGAGGTTGCCAGAGAGTAACCAGAGGACACCCGAGGTTAGCACCAGCAGCAGGCCTCATGAACAGGTCGGAACTGTGGACAGCTGAATCACTATTCAGAACTAGCTCTTCATCAGGAACGAACCGGTCCTCTTCCTGACTTGCTGGGACCCACAGTCATCTTTTCTCCTGTGCACAAACTTTGCTAGTTAAAGCCAACACTAACTAGCAGGCCAGTGAGCATCTGCAGCGCACCGTCGCAAGCCGCACAGCACAGCCTGGCACGGAGCCAGAGAGCGCGGATTGGACAGCAACAGCCTGCAACTGTTTCTTTGTGCCCGCAGGAGATCTGAATCCCCAGAGATTGGATGAGTATTCAACTTCAATGCATTACAGCTCGAGAATTCAATTGTTATCCCAACCAGTTGATATCAATTTAATTCCTAAGAGTTATGTACTTGTTTTGAGTATCTAATGTAGAAGTTATAACCAAGTTCATTTACGAAACGGTCTAAATGAATGATATACTGAACGTATGTCCTCTTGATATGTGTAACACTTCGTAACTGACTGAATATATATCTTTTGTATTCTGATAACCCTCTCGATAAGATCTGTTAGTTTTATATGCATATTCTATGTATTAATAAATGTATCCTCGTGTATTAGTACCTGTGTGTGTGCGTTGTTTGAGTTATGTCGCGTGGTTGGATTCTAAAGCCATCAAAAGAATCAACTTTGTGATTTACTGCTACAATTAATAATTGTCTCAGTAAATGCCCAAACCCTACAGAACTGGTGCCTTCAGAGAGCCACTACATTTACATTTTGGCTATGGCTATGATTACATATTTGGCATCCCTGAACGGCTATGAAACATTACAGCAGTAATGCACTAAAGTGAAGCTTTTAGATTGTTGTGCACAGCTGTTTAAGATGACTTAAAATGGTATTAATAATGCTTTGCAAAAGTATACATCTCTTTATAATGGTGTTCCATTTTGTTGAATTGCAAACAATGTGAACAGCTTTATTTTTAATCATAACTTGAATTTTTAACCTAATATTAAACATTTTTATAGGTAAAATGTAATTGTTAAATATCAACAATAATAACAGAGAGAAATAAGAAACGTTACTGTTAGAATTAAACAGTAACAAACAACAAAAGTTTATTCTGCCTCAACCTCCTGCCTCCGACCTGGGTCAGGCCAGAGGTTTTCGTCAACATCACAGGCTATGTTTTCCCTTACCAGGCAGTGGGGGAAATAAGCCATGGTATATATTTCCCTGGTATTGGACTCTTCAGTCATGTTCCCACAAGCCTTCTCTGTAGACTGTCACTCACTCATAAGGATTTCTGTCATATACCTTCCACCGCCATTCTACAACAAATTCTTGGAGGTCTATGGGGTTTAGGAATGGATAATATGGGGGAGGAAATTAATTAGAAAAGTGTTTGTTATCAAGAAACCAGTTGTGTTCAGAAGAAGCATTGTGGAATCTGACATTGTCTCAGATTACCACATTTTTAAAAATCTGATAAGAACAGATTTTTTTTCTATGAAAATAAACTTTATTTCAATGAAAACATCTCACAATCAGTACACATTCTAACAAAATACCAAACTATCAACCAATAAAAACTTTCCGAAACAGGTGATTGTCCATTATCAATCAGTGCAAGTGGATTATGGGGCCAGATTTGAACAATGAAAGAGTCCCTCCAAAACCTACCACTTGCTTTTGTTCATTTCCCTCTGAAACTGCGGAGCAGGAGCTCAGGGAACAGGGATTTGCACTTTAGTCCTGATACAGGGCCCAAAGTCCCTTCCAGCACTCCATTGCTGTGGCGAAGCCCCATTTGGTGACGTTGCATTTCATCCTCGCTCTGATCCACAAGGATCCTTTCTTCCAGGTCCCTCGCTCCCCAGTCTGTGTTGTGCCGATGAGAGTCTTCCTCCACAGTTCCACATTCCACAGTTCTTGTTTTATTAGGGACACCAGCACCCAAAGCAATTACTGTGTCCCTTTGTCCAATCCAGTAGGTGCTAGTCCCAGTAGGATGCTCTGGTAGTTTAGCACTTTTCTCAATCCCAGGAGATGAATGGTGTTGTCCATTCTACCCCACACAGCTCTGGCGAAGGGGTAGCTCCAGAACACGTTCTCCTGCATGTCCTCGGTGAAGCACATGCAATGCAGATTCCTGGTGATCCAGTGTCTGTAAAGGTCCTCTCTGGTCACCAGCTTCTTGTGCATGGCCACCAGTTAAGGTCCTTCAGCTTGTTATCTCATTACTTTGGCTTCGTCCTTTCCCAAACTTGTCTGGGAATCTGCAGCCTTTCGTTGGCAACCAGTTGCCCCCTCACCTCCTTGTACAGGGCTTTCTGGTTGGTGTAGAGCTCTGGATGTCTCGTGGCCTCATACAGTATCTCTGGCTCCACTTGACAGCATGGGTGTAGGTCTCTGGTCGGTTTTCTGCTTTTGCTCCCGGTGTTTGTCCAATGGTCCAGGTGCCTCATCAGGATGGAGAGTCACAGCCTGACATTGTCTCGGGTTACAACATCTTTTTAATGAAAACTTATTATACAAAAACAACACAATTCCTTACAGTAATCGTTCCAGGCTAATTTTCAAGTACAAAATAATCCTTTCCACCTCTCTTTAGCAGCATGATATCCCCATCTTGTAATATCCACCGCAAACTCACATTTCATTTAATCAATGAGCTTATTATACACCCTTTCTTCTGTGCATACAATTCCTTTTTTTTACCAACACATTCCAAGCTTCCCACAGTTCAAATTTAACAAAGATAATGAACATTCACAACAAAAAATTAACCCCACTACACCTTTTCTCCATGCCGTAAAGCATAAAGTGTTTAACCAAAATAAAATTAGGTTTCAACAAAGTAAAAAACGTTTCACATTTGCTTCATATACCCTTTGGAAATCTACAATCCCAAAAAACATGAACAATTGATTCTTCCTCATTACATCCCATACGTGGACACTCTTTTTGACGTGTCAAGTTGTGTTTTATAGAATTGGACGCACAGGTAGTTGATTTCAAGTCATCCTCCAATTCAAGTCTTTTATATTATTAGGAAGTTCTTTTGGATGAATCTGTGTCCATACTTTTTCCACTATTCCTCCAACCATGCGGTCTTCTGTTATTACCAGTATTGTCTTTTAAAGTTCTTTATGTCTCAAAACAATTGAGTCTTTCTTTAGATCCGGGTATTTATTAAACCATTTACATGAATATCTATAATTCCAAGATAGGTCTTCTTCATGGGGGTTATCATTACTCCATTGTACCAAATGTCTCATACATGATGTAAACCAAAACCTGACAAAAATTATAAATATGTTCAATTGGACTATGTAAAGCTACACACAGTTCCGAGAAGTAAATACAATCCAATATTAAAGGAAAATGCGGGACTCCTCTTCCCCCTTTCTCTATTGATCTATACATATGAGTCCTCTTTACATATTCATACCCTCCCCCACATATAAACTGAAAATCCTCTTTAATCAAGTATCTCCATAAACTGTCTGGCATAGGATAAACATATGCCAAATATATTAAGGTTGGCAGTATATCCACCTTCAAAACCAAAACTTTACCACTTATTGATATACTTTGTCTTTTCCATAAGTTCCCCTTCAACCAAACCTTGTATAATCTTTGCACCCAATTGAAATGGGCCGAATCCTCTCTTTCAAAATAGACTCCTAACATCTTCATAGTGTGTTTGCAATTACCAAGTCCTCCCGTCTCAATATGTCCTTTATTCCAGTTCCCAAAATATTTTACCAAGTTTTTCTTCTTATTCAATTTTGCTTCAGGTGCTAAAGAAAATTCCTTAAAATTCTCCAATGTGTACACGTTAAACTTACATCAGAACTTAGATATAATGTAATATCATCTGCGTAGAGTGTAATCTTAGAGTTGTAGAGTTTGTGTTCCTCCCCCACCAGGTACCAGTACACCATCAATTCTTGAATCTGTTCTTATCATACCAGCAAGTGGTTCTATATAGAGGACAAACAGTAATAGTGACAAAGGACATCACTACTCACTGTACTTCCTACACCCCTATACAAAGCCTGAATCCAACCAATTAGTAAATCTGCATTAAAATCAATTTCCTTTTTCATTTCTTCATTTCCTTTAAATACAATACCTTCCTCATTCAAAATTCCAGTCTTTATTCTTTTAGTCTGTTTTTGTCTTACACTATTAAAATTGAAAGTTATACATGACTTGTTTTGTTCTAAAAATTGTATACGAGCTCTAAATAAAGCTTCTCTTGCCCTTTTCTCATAAAACCTCCTTAAGTTCATCTTTAAAAAAACATTTTCTCCAAATCAATAGTGTTCCCTTCATTACTCCTGATCTACATTTTGCTTAATTCATCTTGAATCAGATCTCCTTCCCTTCCTACTCAGTTTTGTCTTCCTGACAATATCATTTAGTTTTTTTCATCACTTTTCATAACACTTTCCTACCAATCAGACACTTTCCCATTTCGTAATTTCTACCAAAGGATCAAATCTTATTTTATTATATTCCTACTGTATATTCAGCTTCTTCTCAAATCTTACAATTTAACTTCCAATAGCCCCTACCAAAATTCCTCTCTGAAGAAATCAGAAGAGGAAGTTCGAAACCCAAAATATCATGGTTTGAAAACCAGAAATAACCAACTTTTACATTAAATACTTTTATTTCTGCAGGTACAAAAACATCATCTAAACATCTCTTACTCCTCTTCACAATCAATTAGTTGAAACTGTGTTAATAAAGCTTTCAATTGTTTTGTATCTTATCCCCTGCTTTTCATTCCAACTCTTCACATGTTTCATTATTTCAATATAAGTGCTCATTACCACTGAACAACCACAAACAAATTCGATATGGTCTTCCCTTTCTTGTCAAAATTTATTTGTACATTTTTTAAATGTCTTAAAAGGGATCTCTGTTTTCCTAAACCAGTTGGAAAAGACACTTTCCCACCTTTCCCCATTTACATTATTTTAAAAACTAATTTGTTACCTCTTAATTCCTTCTTAAAACCAGCCTCACAGGATACTACTGCTGTTACAAACCTGTGTTTTACTTCACCATGCTCCAATCAATCTTCATCGTGGTCATGTCCTTTCACTTTTATTTCTAAAACCTCCTTTCCTTCATGTCTGTTTCAATCCTTTTCTTTCCGAGCTCTCCATAATTAAAATATTTAGGCCAAATTAATCTATTATTCAATTCATCCCATTCACAACATTCCCTGAATTCCCGAGGTGCTTCTACAATCATTGAGTCTAAATCTACCCAAATTTCTTAATTCATTCTCACCAGAACAAGTCCACACTTTCTCCTAAACTGATCTCAAGGTTTTCTGAGGTTTTCACACCACAAATGTCTTCTTCCATCGCGAGCTCAATCTGTGAATTATCGTCCCTTTCCATAACCCTCCCATCTTTGGTCCTTATCCTATATTCTGGCTCTACTCCTTTCCGTTTTGTTGATCTTTTTAAACCAGCTGTTTCTTCCTCATTATCTACTTTACAGTGGGCAGTGATTCGTCGAATATACGTATATTCACGGCGAAAATACGGCAATACGTATATATACGTTGCCGCGACGTATAATTAACGTCGAATTGCAACCGTAAAATCGACGACATTAAACGCATATATAATGTCGAAAACATCTAACACAGTGCCTGAGGCTTTTTACTGTATATATCGTGTGTGCCGCAACTAGGAGTATACGGCACTCTGCACAGTGTACGAAGTAAGTTATTTTCGCAGTAATTAATTTATTTATTATATTTATTACTATATTTATTATAGACGTTAAATAAGTTAATTACTGCGAAAATAACTTACTTCGTACACTGTGCAGAGTGCCGTATACTTATATTTCGCCGTGAATATACGTATATATATATAGTTCAGTTTCACATTTTCCGTCACTCTCGTGGTTTGTATTGCCTGGAGCGAAAAGTACCATAAGCGTTCATTTTTGCAGCTACATCGATGGAGGTTCTGAATCGTTAAGAAAAAAATGTTGTAAAACCAACAGAAAGCACAGACTGCTATAACTAGTCCTACTTATATAACGATTTTAAGTATAATGATAAACTACTGCAAGGAATCGGTCCACCTGAGCAAACAGGATCGTAATGTTGACACTCACTAACGACACTGATATGTGCCGTTCCTGGACGGATAGCCCTCCTGCACATCAAACAGTCCGAGTGACTGTTAGTGTCATTTAGTGTTGTCTGACCATTGACAAAGTACAACTATTTTTTTAAGGCGCAAGTTAAGTAAATCCTTTTGCCCAAAACTTCTCCCTCCCCCCGTGATGCCAGGCCTGTCCCCATCCTATTCCATAATGTCATTATATATAATACCATACAACAGTGACCGATCCTTATTAACTGCATGCGTTAAAATTGCACATCAGCACATAGCAGGGGGCACATAGCCGCGATGTATTATCAATGTTAAATTTCAACCATAATATCGACAACATTAATAAACGCATACGTTGAGAAAATATCTAACCCAGTATATTTTCCGGTTATATACCACAATGCATTGCTAGTATTCGTTGGTCACCATTTTGGACACGTTTTTCAAACGTAGAAGATTGAAGTATTCGCAAATATCTCAGCAATCCTCTTTTGATGAGTAAGTATGAATAATAATAATACTATCTGAATACATACAGATCTTTCTTAATATTATTTTGATTAAAATAGTACGTGAATAAGCAAAAAATGGCACATAAAAATAGTTTGAATGGGGAAGATGACACAAAATCGTTTTGCCGTTTCTCTAATTATTCTTATTCTATGTTGTACTTTCAAACTTTGGGTACTCTTTAATTAGGACAGACTTTATTGCTCAACTGCTATGATGCAAGCCAAATTTTATACATTTATTTAAGCTTTGAGCTTAGTAAACCGTTCATTTTTTAGATTATACTAAAGAAGATATTAATCATCATTTATTTGGGAAGTAATATTATATAATTTTCTCCTAGCTGCGGTGCTGAAGTCCCACCCTACATCAACAGAAAAAGAAATAAAGGAGCACGCAATGCATTACTTGAAGAATGCATATGCAAGGCAGGGGGCCAGGAGATCTGGACACTGAAAATAATAGGTTTCTGGTTCTAACTGTTAGGACAATTAGACAGGGTTTGCAAATAGTGGACAAAAATCGTCTTAACTTCCATTGTAATATTTTTTTTCTCGGAAATATAGAAGTTGTACATTTTAAAATTTATATTAGAATCAAAATGTGGTTTTGAGTTAGTGTGTTAATGTAATTAGTTTGTGTTTGTCATTACTATACTGTACATTGTCATGTTACCAGAATATTTTAGCTGAAGTTTAAGACTAGTTGTGTTTTTTATGATTATTGCCCATATGTTGATTGTTGATTGATTTTATACAATGTATAATTTGAAATACATATTTTTCAGGTGTGAATGTGTATTTTCAGAATACATTTCTAAACCGTAAATCATTGGCTTGATTTACTAGTTTCTACACCTGTAAAACCTATCTTTGATGTATAATAGACCTCTACCCATATACGTATAATAGTCCTCTAAAGTTATCCGTATAATAGACCTCTAACCATATACGTATTATAGTCCTCTAAAGTTATCCGTATAATAGACCTCTAACCATATACGTATAATAGTCCTCTAAAGTTATCTGTATAATAGACCTCTAAGCACATACGTATAATAGTCCTCTAACGTTATCCGGAACTCCAACCATATATGTATAATAGTCCTCTAAATGTATCCGTATAATAGAACTCCAACCATTTCTGTATAATGAACATCTAATCATAGACATATAATTGACGTATAACAATAGACGTATATCAGAATTTCATTCTAGATGAATTGCGGACCACATTTAGACGTCTAAGGTATGCGTTTAATAGACATATATTATACGTCTTTTGCCCACTGGGATGGTAACACAGCAAGATCTTGTGCTAAGTCTCCTCCCTCTACCTCGTTATGTTCATTTGTTTCTACAGTACGTCTTCAGTTTCTCCATCCGTCTTGTACATTTCTACCTCTTAGTGCCTTGGCAAAACTGCACTGTCTTTTAGGACAGGATCTATAAATATGTTATTCTCCTCCACATCAATTACAAACTAGAGGATTCTTAAAGTCTGTCATTATGTGCCCTTTCACGCCACATCTTCTACTAATAATTTTATCACAAGTAGCTGCAGAATCGCACGGCTCACCACACCACCAACACACTAAAGGCTGACCTTGGTAATATAGAAAACCCTTTTTAATTCTAACGAAAAGGAGGCAGGAGGGTGAACTACCCCACCTTCCACTGAGGCATTAGATCTAAGTCTTACTAGGAATCTCCTTTTTCCGGTCCAGATTCCTTCAGAGCCCACAATTTTCCTTCCTTTATCTTGAAAATCCACATATCGTTTAAAAAAAACATTCAATCTCCTCTTTAGGAACAAATGGATTAAACATTTGTAATATTAGCGGTCTTAATTCCCTAGCAAACAAGGGTTCCACCAAAAAAAACATTCAATGGTTCCTTTTCCTTATACATTATAGCATGGTTCCATAAGAGCTGACAACATTCAGTCGAAGACAAAGTCCAGGCCATAATTCTCTTGATTGGAAAGTCTTGTAAACAAAAAACCTCTGACAGATTCAAAGCAAAAACTTTATAAATCACTTGTCTTTCGAAGTTCTCTCTGAGTAATAAGTCCTTTCTATCTACCAGGTTCTTCATCACGAAGTGCAAAGTGTCGCTCATCCGCTCATCTCCTGGAACACAGGCTCCCCGTAAGTAGCTGTCTCACCCACAGGCACCATTGCAGTCCTTTGGAAGTCCCACCTTCCCCCCTTAGGCTTCAGCTAGGGCGATTCCAGTAGGTCTTGCTCTCTCTGGACGCACGGACTCTGCAGGCTTCTGGATAGCTCTCTTTCAACTCTCCTGTCACCTTCCCTCCTACCAGGCCAAGGCCAAGGCCAGCACTCAAGCCACTTGCCAATTGATTTTAGCCAAAAGGCTGAGAAGCAATCTCAGATTACAACCTATTTGAACTGCTCTGGCCTACCCGATTGTTGGAATAGAGTGTTTGAGAGATTCTCAAGAATGGTGATTAGATGCCCTGTGATGTAGGGGCCTATGGTGGTATGTTGGTCCCATGTTGGCTGATTGATTGCTGCACACAGTGTGACACATCCACAACTTATTATGCAGCTGGGGAAAAATTAATATAGTATTGTCTGGAGATCATCTCCAGCTTTGCGCTCAATCACAATTAAAAACTGTGCAGAACTAAGTTGGATACCAGCTGAGTTTGGGCTTATTATGATGCTGAAGGCTCACGCATTGGTGTTGTTCTAATTAGCATGAACTGCAAGGGCCTCCAAATCTGAACATTTCAATTAATCTGATCAGTGTTAATATGTAGGTTAATATGTTGATACAGTATATACTGTAATTATTATTTTGTCTGTCTTGTATTTATATACAGATGCAGCCATTCAAAGTCCGCGGTATCTACCAACAAACCACTGCGGTGTACCGCGATATATGATTGACTGGCAAAAATGACCGACAGGGGCACTTGTGGTGCATTGGTCAGTAGTGAAAAGATTTAATAATTTAATCTCTTTACTGTGCACATTTTAATCTGCTTAGTATTGAATATTTATATGGAATTTTACCACTAAAGGGAAATTTAGTAGCTGAGCATAAAAAGAATAGAAGCATAACGCATCTGAAGGTCATAAACAATATTAATTTAGCAACATAAACATATTATTGTATGTAAACTGTATTGTATATGGCTGGTCTTGGTAGTTTAAAGAAAAAATACACACCAGTCTTCCAATTCTCCCTAAACATTTTAAGCATCAAAGTCTTACATGTGGTTAATTCTGAAACGTTTTTACATGCTCCTTCTGACCATGTTACTGTACGTTTATATACAGTACTTCGTGAGAAAAGTGATAGTTTTAAGCTTTTCTGTGAATACGCTCGATATTGGAGTAAACAAAAGCATACTTTTAGAATTTGATTAATAGGGAATATAATATGGAATCGCGTATCTAAAGAAATTAGTAACGATATAATTATATTCATGTACTGTAACACAAACAGTAGTATATACACATATACATCAATTTCCCTTCGGGATCAATAAAGTCTTAGCTATCTATCATATCAATTGATATGTGTATGGCTGTTTCACTACTTCTCATATGACTGCGTCAGTGGCGTTATGGCTTAAGTGACTGATTTATAAGCTTGTGGTCGGGTGTTCAAAGCCAGCTATTGCCATGGGTTTTCTTTTAACAAATAAACATTTCTTTGAAAAATTAAAATAGCAATAGCAAAATAACAATATTATGGACTCTATTGCCTTTTTTATATTTCTAAATATCACAACATGTACGAATCTAAGTCATTTATTAAAAACAACAAATAGTTTCAAACTGCTATTGATATCATTATCATCAATATGTGAAAAAAGAAGCGATACTCAATGTGTCTCCTTCATAAATTTTCAGTTTACAGACCATACAAGATCATTTTTTATGAATAATGTCTTCCGTATCGCATTAAAATTGGAACACTTTTCACGGGTGTAAATCCACCTATTTTCTAACTGCTTTATCCAGGACAGGTAACAGTTTCACAACTCACCCTTCCCCCTGCCTGTCTGACTTTCTTTTTAATCCTTCTGTGCCTGAATCACAGCGGGTAAGACATTTTTCCAAGAAAGATCTGATGACGAGGAAGAAAAATCACCCGTTTTTCTTGCACAAAAAGTGGTTATTAACTATCGAAACCTGTTTTTATCGCTTTTAAAGTCATGCAATTTCTAAGTTAAGCAGGAACACATTACATCTCATTTTTTTTAAATAAAACAATTCGATTGCCCAGCCTAAGGGGCATTTATAATATTGTGGCATTATTATATAGGACGGACACAGTGACTCGTTGAATGAAAAACGGTGCTTTATTTTTCAGTACAGCTGAGTACAGAGAGACACATACACACACTTTTTCATTGACAAAAAGTAACGCCACACTCTCTTGTTTAATGCACACAGGCAGCTGAAGCACCATGTCTCTTCCTGTAAAAAGTCTTTGTCTCCATTCTATGGCCGCTGTAGTGCAGGCTCGTCGATTTTTTTGTAATGTGAACTCAGCCCAATCCTTTGGTGTATTTATATTATAGGTTCATTGTCTTCCAATGAAAGACAAGTTCCTTTCGGCCAAGACAGTCAGGGGACAGTAGAAACTCACCACACCCGGACACCCTGAATTACAGTAACTCAATCAACCTTAATAGCCTTGCAAATGAGCTCACACTGTTGGATATATACTCGACGCTCCAGAGATGTCATATTTTACTGTACATGTCAAACCGGTTGCTTTCTATTGCAGATGTGCTCCCGCCGAGACTTTTTTTCCTCATAGCATTTTACACTTAGTTTAAACTACTGAGTGGAATAGGTTTAATAAAGGTGGGTAGCCACATACAGCATGCGTAGGCTGCAAAGGAACAGGTAATAGGATTATTCCATGCTGAAAAGAGAAGAAAGACAACACAACGTTTCAGCCGTTTCAGGCTAGACTGTTCTCCTTCCTATGGTGATAAACTGGTTTTTCACACGAAGCTGTATTGAGCAGTATTTCTTGCATTGTGAACACATATTGTGAACTTGCATTGTGAACACAGCGGTCCCCCCGGGTTCCAGTTAGTGCGTAATTACGCACCGATGAAAAACTGGAGGTTTTAAAAAAGAGAATTAGCTCACTGATAGTTTTATGTGGAGGCTGTGAAGAATTTCACATGTGGTGGTCTTTAAAATGCATTTGGTTTGAAGGCTTTCTGTATTTCCCTTCCAAAGATATGGACAGAAGAATATTCGAGCGTGGTAAAAAAAAATGGCTCAAAAACGACATAGTGAAGGCTGTGAAAACAGCCACATGTACTTTGTACACACAGCAAGTGTTTTTGTAACTCTAGGGAGTTTCGTGAAAAAGCTACAGGCATGCCAATTGTAATTGTTTTTATTTTTAAATACGTTTTAGAAAAGTGTCATCTATACAAAAAAGTTGCATTTAATACCACTCAATATATTAATAGGGATAAGCTCTCTATTAAAGCTCAGATCAAAGAACAAGCACAGATCAAACAGCAAGATCTCACAAACTGGGACTGATCTGTGATGTGGTTGAGTGTGAATTGTGGTGCTCTAGCGACTGAAAAAATAAATAAAAACCGGTTTAACAACTCTTAAGCATACTGTAGTTTTTGTTAACACAAGTTTATCAGTGAAAAGACCACAGGCATTTTTCCTCCCCCCTACATTCTCAGAGTAGAATAGAATTTATTATTAGCACATTTCATTACAGTGCTAAATTTAATATTATTGATCACTAATAGTTTATGTTAACACCTAACTTTCTTAATTAGATGTATTTGAAACAATGAACTGAGTGTAACATAGCATTCAGAAATACAATCGAGAATAGTTTTGTGGTGTATGTATAAATGAAACTTTTCTAAAATGTATAACAAAATTAAAGACGATTAAAATCTGTAATCTTTCCATCTGTAATGTCATTAGAAAGTACAATAAGTTCCTGCTTTGTCTAACAATGGTATCAAAAAGTAGTCTGAGTGCTGAGAAACCTGTGCTTAATGATAATCAAGGGACTTGAATCAAGACGATCTACTAAGTTATGAATGCAGATGCAATTGGTGCTTTACGGCCATTGTGCAATACCGAGCTCCACGTTTCCTCCCTCTCTCGGTGCCGCCTCCCCCTCTGACGCAGCTGTAGCGGCAATGCTTGTTAATAAGACAGAATTAAGCATTGGGATGCTGTCCTAAAGGAGGCCCCATCTCACCCTCCATCTCTGTGGTGCAGCCACAGAGAAAGTATTCATGCAGGCTGATTTAAGATGTTTTCTTTTGAAAAGGAAAGGAACAAGCTCCCAGACGGGGATGCACTTTGCTAAGCCTGGCTATCATGATCAATGGTCATCCATTGGTGCCTATCAGTCTAGGGAGTGCCGAATGGACATCTGGACTGCATTCCTAAGTGTCAAGAGTAAGTGACTTATATCTCATCTTGACCAACCAATCAGGGACTGGCAGGGCGTGGTAATACCACGTGGGTCTCCAATGCCCGCCAAACTCTCAACCAATCAGCACACATCTGGGTCTTGGTCAAAAAGGGAGCGCAAGCTTAGATCGGGGCTCTCCTTGGCCATTTTCGCGCATCCTCAGAGACAATCACGTGACAACTGCTGTTGTCTGCAAAAGGACTTGGACTTTGTTCTAAGCGCGAGGCCGAGGATCCCGTACGTACTCAGAATTCTACCAACGTGAATGCTCCGCTTGATCAACGGCAGCCTACAGTTGGACCCTCGTCGACAACCTGAATAGCTTATTCAGAAGCAGCGCTGGACCGGGAACGAACCAGCTTCTTCCCGGGCAAAAGAGTGACTTGTGAGGACTCGCGGTCACACTCTGTGCATAGAGACTTTCTACTAGCCAGCTGGACTGCTGGTAGATCCCCTCGGAGCAACGACTGCCCTGGGCGCCGCAGTCAGATTCCTCCGCCCGTCCGACTCCGAGCTGCACCTTGACTGGTTGGCCGGTAGCCAGAGGACGCCGACACAACGCCCATTGGACAACCGCTGCAACAGAGGCTGCAACAGAGCCTGTCAGCTGGTTTGGTGTTCGTGCCGGGAGATTCCAAATCCATACACAGTGGATAAGTAAACCCCATGTTCTACATTGCGTCTCGAGAATTCAATTGTACCTCAACACAAGTTCTTATCAATTTAATTCATGAGTAATGTATTTACTTCCGAGTTTAGAGTAACAGTGGGTAATAACACTGATTAGCGATTTGGTAACCGAATGATATATATTGACATATATTCTCTGTTGTGTATCTCTTGGTGTTTGCATCTCTTCGAGATTATATACCTTGTATATTGATAACCCTCACAGTAAGGTCTGCCGCTCGTATCCAGGCAGACTAGTATATCTTTGGTGCACAGTTTATATTAATAAATGTATCTCGTGTATTGAACCCGTGTGTGTGCGTTGTTAGTTGTTCTGACAATTGATTTTCTAAAAGCTACAACAAACAGCCTCGTGATTACTGTTACAATTAATAATTGTCTCAGTAAACCCATCAAACCACTACACAGCGCAGTGGGCGGCACGCTGTTTTCAGAGCCTGTGATTGTGGAAAAAAAGACCTGCTGATCTGTTCTACATACAGTACCAGGAAGAGAACAGAATATTATTTTTTCTATTAGAAATGTGTATTTTAAACGTTTAATTAAGAAGTAAAAACCTTACAGCATACACAGAGATTCTAAGCTGATCACGAGGAAGAAACATCACCCGTTTTTCACGCACAAAAAGTGGTTATTAACTATCGAAACCTGTTTTTATAACTTTTAAAGTCGTGCAATGTCTAAGCAGGAACACATCATTATATCTTGTTTTTGCTTTATTTTTTAAGAATTGAAAAAACAACCTAATTTTAAAGACCTCTACTTATGAAAGTTTTTGCAGCCTGTACATAAAACTATATACAGATGCAGCCATTAAAAATGCACGGGCGATACCGCATTATTTTGCGGTGCGCTTTACGTAGTCTACCGCGAGTTACCGGTAAATACCGCTGGTTACTGTAAATTCTCCTATAATACCGCAAGCAAAATAATAGTATCCGGAATTTCCGCAAGGTGGAGCTTATAAAGCTCAACCTCTCATGTTTGAGCTGTCGCCATCAAAGTCTTTAACGAAGATATTACTAATAGTATTAATAATGAATGACCTTGGACAAGCTGTAAACTCAAAGTATTGCCCTGGTCCACATTCTTTTTTTCATTGACCATCTTTGTAAAAGTAACACCACAGCATTTCGCAATCACACATTTGTTTCCAATCATGCAAAGTACAGTAATTTTTGAGAATCGATTCACCATGCCTTTCACATGCTCATAAAAGAGATTGATTTAGGAACATAAACATATTACTGTATGCAAACTGTACTGTATACAGTATGTATATGTATATTTAATGTCTTAACTGTGCCCGTTTAAGTATTGAATATTTATATGGAATTTTACCACTGAAGGGAAATCTTAGTACCTGAGCATAAAAAGAATAGGAGCATACTGTAACGCGTGTGAAGGCCATAAACGATATTAATTTTGGAACTTAAACATACAGTATATGGCTGGTCTCGGTACTTTAAAGAAAACATACACACCAGTATTCCATTTCTCATAAACATTTTAAGCATCGAAGTCTTTAACTAACGTGATACCGGAGTCAACAAGCATACTTTTAGAATTTGATTAAAAGGGAATATAATATGGAATCGCGTATCTAAAGAAATTAATAACGATATAATTATATTCATGTTGCAAAAAAAACTGCAACGGACATAAAAACTCCCTTGCTTTTAACAGAGCGTTCCATAATTTCTAACTACGAAAATTATTTAAACTGCGACACTTATCATTCAACCAGAGCTCGAAATATCACAAGGATCCCCAAGAGCACAGCAAAGACTGTATTAAAAGAATCGCGTATCTAAAGAAATTAATAAGATATAATTATATTCGTGTACTGCGACAGGGCTGTGTAGGGCTGTTTCACCTCTTTCTTCATGTGACTCTATTCAAAAGCCATTTAGCAAAGAGGGGATGAGAAGAGTGACAAACTAGTATACTTTAGATCTTTTTTTCTGAACCGGGGAAAATCTGATCATGTTTCTCTATAACAATAATAAAAAACATTGCCACACCCGGACTGTTAAACCAACGCATTAGCACGTAAAGCCCATTGAGGAGCCGGGCGCAATAATTGTTTTGTCCCTTGATTTACTGATCTGCATTAATTACAGAAATCGAGTTCCTGCTCTTTGCAGATGACCTGGTCCTGCTGTCGCCAACAGAACAGAGGCTGCGGCAGAACCTGGCACTGCTGGAGCAGCACTGTCAGACCTGTGCGCTGACAGTCAATCTGGACAAGACCAGAGTTATGGTTTTCCAGAAAAAAAGCCAGACCTCCCTTAGTCTTCCTGAAATTGTCGGATTATGAGTGAATAAAAGCATCTTATTAAAAACACGTTTGCATTTGTTTGGGAGCTATATTATGTATTTTTCATATGTAAGATATAATGATGTGTTTCCACTTACACATTGCACGACTTTAAAAGCTAGAAAAACAGGTTTCGATTCACATTATTTGGCGAGCCTTGTTTTGTCAAAGGACAGCACAAAAAAAAACAGACAATACACAGGGGGGGGAGGGCAAGCGAGAGAGAGAGTTTTTTACCCTCTGTCAAAAAAAACCAAATCACCCGGGGCAGAGACTCTGGGGGGATCATTGTGTGGTACAGAACGGAGCTCAGTCAATCCAAACAAGTTCAGTAGTAAAGAGAGAAAAGTCAACAATTGATTTAAGGACGATCTGTCAAAGTGCAATGAAATACAATACTGTTGTTGTTGCTGTTATTGTTGTTTTTATCCTGTAAAGCGTTTTGAGAAGCCACCTTTAAAGGCGATATATAAAAGCGCTGATTCTTATGGAATGTGTTCCGCCGGGGATTCAAAAAAACTGCAATGGACATAAAAACTCCCTTGCTTTTAATAGAGCGTTTCATAATTTCCAACTACGAAATTTATTTAAACTGCGACACTTCCAGAGCTCGAAATATCACAAGGATCCTCTAGAGCACAGCAAAGACTGTATTAAAAGTATACTAGTGACAAACTAGTATACTTTAGATCTTTTTTTCTGAACCAGGGAAAATCTGATCATGTTTCTCTATAACAATAATAAAAAACATTATTTTACATATCACCTTTATGTGATATCACCTTAAGGACAGCACATACAAGGGTTAATTGCACAATGGACCGCGCAAAGAAATTTAAAATAGTCTTCTTTAGGTGTGAGGGCAGGAGTGGATCGCAGAAGGCATAATCAGCAAATTAGGAAAACAAAGAACAGGACAGGTGAGACGTTTATCCAGAGAGCGAGTGATCAGAAAAAGGAACAGCTGTTACGCCCAGGTTTTACGCTCTCTCTCTGATGAATGAATAAAAGCATTTTATTAAAAACGCATTTGCGTTTGTCTGGGTATTTACTTTGTAATCTGTGGTTTACATCTACTGTATTGCTTTGAGATGCCACTTTTAAAGGTGATATGTAAAATAAAGTTTTTTATTATTGTTATAGAGAAACATGATCAGATTTTCCCTGGTTCAGAAAAAAAGACGATTAAAATCTGTAATCTTTCCACTTGTATGTCATCAGAAAATACAAGAAGTTTCTGCTTTGTGTAAGGATGGTATCAAAAAGTAATCTAAGTGGTGAGAAAGCTGTGCTCCTCAAAGCGCTTTACAGGATAAAAACGATAACAACAATAGTGTTAAGCTGGGCAAACAATTTTTTTATAGAAATACAAAATGAGATATAATGATGTGTTCAAGCTAAGACATTAACGAGTACAACCCCCCTCTCTGCGGGAGTGCTGGCTGTGACGAATTAAACCGGTTTCACAGGTATTTTCAAAGTAGAAGGGGGCGAGATTTCCAGCGAAAGACACCTCCCCCCTCAAAAGCCAAGGAAGCACAGTACTTACTAGTTAAGAAAGCTAGGCTCCTCAATGAAATTGCTTTAACATGCTAATGCGTTGGTGTAACGGGTGTGGCAAGCTTCTAATGTCAACTTGACTCGATTGGAATACAATGAACATATTCTAGCCCTAAATGAATTAATAGCAAACATGGTTTACATAAAATACATTTTTCCAAGAAAGTTTATAATAATACGATCTATAGTTGAAATCTGAGCCTAAATAAAAAGAAAAGGCATTTTCAGAGAGCAATTACGCTGTGTTTATGTAGAAAAAGTGATTAGGTTTATGAGCAATCTAATTACTTATTCGTTTAAAACGCTATTTAAAATAAAGTTTATTATTAATTTGCTGGACAGAGCGGTGAACATTATTATGGATAAGACAAAGATAACGATCCTGATCAGTTTAGAAATCTGTGTACGCTGTAAGGTTTTTACTTCTTAAGCTTTTAAAATCCACGTTTCGAATAGAAAGAAATCATCTTCCTGGTACAATATGTATAGCAAACCAGCACGTCTTTTTTCTCCAATCAGAGGGGTTAGACGCTCGGTTAAAAGCAAAGGAGATTGTCTGTTATAGTGGACATAAAAACAAGAGTTCACTGGCATTATATCCCAGAAGACACAGACCGGCGCCAGACCGGGAGAATGCAGCGTAAAAGAAAATGCCTGATGAACTAGGGATTGGACAGTTTCCAAGTGCTTGTACAATCGATGGAAATGTTCAAATAAATGTGCAAAAGAAATAAACAAAATAATCATTTATTTCTTTATCATATTGGCTAGCTAATGTCCTCTCTTTGCTAGTTAGTGGCTGTGTATCTGCGTTGGGTAGCAACGGGTGACTGTTCTCAGGCAGAAGATGTAAACAGCTTAATTTTCGTGTTAAATAATTTTTTTTAATTAAAATTAATTCTATACAGCAATCGCATATTTGGGTACCGTTTCATAAAACTTTCATGCTTAAAATGTTTAGGGAGAAATGGAAGACTGGTGTGTATTTTTCTTTAAACTAACAAGACCAGCCATACACAGTACAGTTTACGTACATACAGTAATGTTTATGTTCCTAAATTAATATCGTTTATGACCTTCAGATGCGTTATGCTCCTCTTCTTTTTATGCTCAGCTACTAAAATTTCCCTTTAGTGGTAAAATTCCATATAAATATTCAAAACTAAGCGGATTAAAATGTGAACAGTAAAGACATTAAATGATTAAATCTTTTCACTACCAACCAATGCACCACGAGTGCCCCTGTCGGTCATTTTGGCCAGCCAATCACTTACCGCGGTGCCCTACAGTGCCCCGCGGTGGCTTGTGGGTAGATTACCGTACCGCGGGTTTGTACCGCGCATTTTGAATGGCTGCATCTGTACATAATACTGCTGACAGCAGGAACATTCCTATTCTTTACTCAGCAGCTTATTAAAAAAAGCAGCCATGCTGTTCAAACTGTGTTTTTTTACACAGAAGAGTGACACAGCTTCGCGTTGTGAATCTGTTTTTCCATGTTTACAAAGGAAGTGGACTGCAGTAATACTACCTGTTATATAGATACATATATTTAGATATTTAGATCCTCAGTGCTTGTACGATCGATGGAAATGTTCAAATAAATGTGCTAAAGAAATAAAAAAACAGTCATTTATTCCTTTATCATATTAGCTAGCTAATGTCCTGTCCTTGTTAGTTAGTTACTTGTGGCTGTGTTTCTGCGTTGAATAGCAACGAGGGACTATATTCTCAGGTGGAGGAATGCAAACAGCTTAATTTTTGTGTTAAATAAATTTTTTTTAATTAAAGTTCATTCTATAAAGCAATCGCAGATTTGGGGACCGTTTTATAAAAGCAATAAGTCACTCGAGGCCTGTGCTATATCGTGGATATAGTCACAGTTAAAAGGGTTGCCGGCCCTCTGCATCGCGTCGGGCCTAACAACACCTTTTAACTGTGACTATATCCATGATATACTGTAGCACGGCCTCTCGTGCCTTATTGGTTAAATAATTAGATTCTGAAAAGTATGAGTTTCTTTTACTGCGATAACAAGCGCAAGTATTCATGGAAAATGATAATCACTTAACTCACTTTGAACGTTTGTGACATTTAGAAAAACAACAAATTCAATATAGTGTTGATCATATTTAGTCAGTTATAATAGTAGCAGTTTTAAATTATTCGTTATTATTAATAAATGACTTAGCTTCAAACTTGTGATATTTTGAAATATAAAAAATGTCACTATATTGTAGTGTCCATAATATTTGCTATTTTAGTTTTTCAAAGAAATAATAAAATATTTCTGCATAATTAATTATTTATGATAAAGGTGGTAGGTTGTGTACTTTTGTCCAACTGAGCAATCTTGCTTTCATAAAATATACCAACTTTTTAATGTATGATGATTAATTTAGCGGTAAGGCTTATTAAAGTACAGGAAATAAGTTTGCTGTTCCCTTACCAGTTCCTCTCTCTTTCATCTCAGTGGTGCTTGATACAGAGAGGCCATTGTATTTGCTTCACATTTAAGATGTTTTTCTAGTCAATAGAGTGTCCTGATAAGGAACAACTCTCAATGCTGAGATTCTCCAGCAATCTTAATAAATGGTCATCTCTGGTTCCTTAAAGTCTGGAAAATTCCAAGGGAGTCTCATCCCAAGTTGTTTACAACTCTAAGGTCAGAGTGCATTGTTAGTTATCATCAGCCAATCAGGAACTGGTAGGGCAGGGTAACCCCATGTGGGCCTTGGATGCCCATGAAACTTTCAACCAGTGAACAATCGTAGTTCCTCCATGTAAAACAGACAGCACAGGGCTTCCTCTCAGCGCCTCCTGGACATTTATCGACTCAGCTTCTCCTGAACATCCTCAGACTCAGCTCGGACAATCACGTAACGGCCAGTGTGTCCTTTCCTTTGTTCTAAGAGTCGAGAACGGAGGTTGCCAGTGCGTAACCAAAGGATCCACCCGAGGTTAGCCCAGCAGCAAGCCTTGTGAACCCACCGCTAACGCTCACCTGATCAACAAGTGAACTACGGTCGGAACTGTGGACAGCTGAATCTAAGTATTCAGAACTAACGCTACATCAGGAATGAACCGGTCTTCTTCCTGTCTAAAGAGTGTGACCTGCTTGGACCCTCAGTCACTTTTCTCCTGTGCAGAACTCTGCTAGTAAGCCAGAACTAACTAGCCGGTCTTCAGAGAGCCCACTGCTAGAGCATCGCAGCAGGAATCTCTCCCTCCTTCTCCCCCACCTCACGCCGGAACAGCATTGCCTGGCACCGAGCCAGAGGATGCCAATTGGATGCAGCAACAGCTTGTCACTGTTCCCTTGTGTCCGCTGGGGATCTGAATCCACACGGATTGGGTGAGTATTCAACAATCTGCATTATAGCTCGAGAATTCAATTGTTACCTCAACCTTAGTTGATCAATTGAATTCCTATGAGTGATGTTCTTGCTTTTGAGTATCTAGTTTAGAAGTTATAATCCAAGTTCATTTACAAAACGGTCTAAATGAATGATATACAGTACTGAATGTATGTCCCTCTTGGTATTTGTAACTCTTCGTGATTGAATATATACCTTTTGTATTCTGCTAACCCTCACGATAAGATCTGTTATGTTTATATGCACATTTTATGCATTAATAAATGTATTCTCGTGTATTAGTATCCGTGTGTGTGCATTGTTTGAGTTACCCCCCAAGGTTGATTCTAATAGCCATCAAAGAATCATTTTGTGACTTACTGCTACAATTAATAATTGTCCCAGTTAAGCACAAAACCCCAACATTTACTGGAGCCTCGTGAGAGGATACCTACATTAACATGCAGTTTAAATTTAAAGGTCTAAAAAGTATACAACTTAAATTCTTAATTGAATAAAGATTGTCCCTCAGCAGTGATCTGGATTCGAAACCAAATGTTTTCTGGTGACAGCTCAAATGCTGTACAGGAGAGGTTAAGCTTTATTAGCTCCACCTGCCAGTTTTACAGGGTGATTCCAGATACTTTTAACATAATCTAATTTGCTTACGGTATATTGAGGTAACTGCGACGCCCATCGCATTGTACCGCACCATACCCCGCTTGTTTTGAATGGCTGCATCTGTATAACTGAATGTCCATCAAAGTTTAATGTTAGTATTAATTTTGAACTGCATTTATACTCAAATATACCAGAGGAGGGTACATAACTACGAATTAAATACCCAATTGTAATTAATCATAAAACATATGAGTACAGCAGCTGTATGTTTTAATTGGAACATGAATCGTATTATAGTGGCTTTTATTTCCATTGATAAATGATATAGATTCACATGTAGGTCCTTTAGACAAATAAGCAAACATATAGCTATTTTGGTTTTATGTATAGGCTACATTTGTGTCTGCAATACTTTAAAGGTAAATCTTGTGCACTTTCAGGGGCTACATTTGTTGCACTTCATTTAAGAGTCTTTTTAATTTGTGGATTTTTTGTTTATGGATTCTTGTAAGACAGTGAGTTACAAATATGTTTAGTAATGACTTACAAAGGCATGTACTGTATATTCTTTACAGCAGGGTTAGTAAATTGTTACAACAAGGACCAGCTAATGTCCAGTAGCATTACCAATTTTATTTCTTAAACAGAACTAGCATTCATATAAGGAGCTGGTACATAGACATGGATTTAATCTAAAAGTAATATATGCAGTATATATCAAGAAACTTCTGTAACAAATATTTTTTTCAGGTCATCTGGTTATCACTGGTCATCTGACATTATGAGCCTTTGGAATTATATTAAAAAAGCATTTTGTTTGCCTCTCATTTGGTCTGTGTACCCCGAGCCAGCAGCACTACTGTGGCATGAGTAGTCCTACACACCTTTGCTATCGAATGGGTAGAGCCACCTGTTCCATCTCCAAGACACTCTATTTCAACATGACTTCTTCAACAAAGTTGATATTTCTGTCACAGCCACAGGACACAAAATGGTCAGTGTTCCGAAGAACTGTAATAAGTATTCACTTTTAAAAAGGTGAGGACAAGAGTTTTTTTCTATATTTCCCTACACAGATGCAGCCATTCAAAATGCACAGTACAACCTCGTACCGTGCAAAATTATCCACAGTTCACCGCGTTTTACCACAGTATGTGATTGTCTGGCCAAAATGACCGATAGGGGCACTCGTCTGAATGCGTCTGAAGGTCATAAATGATATTAATTTAGGAACATAAATATATTATGTAAACTGTATATGGCTGGTATTGGTAGGTTTAACAAAAAATACACACCAGTATTTTACTTTCTTCCTAAACATTTTAAGCATCAAAATCTTTTATTCAGTTACATACTGTGGTTATTTTGGAAACGTTTTTACGTGCTCCTTCTGACTATATTAAGTTTATATACTTCATAAAAAGTTATAACTTTTTAAGATTTCCTATAAATATTTGCACTCGATATCGCAGTAAAAAATGCATACTTTTTAGAATTTCATTAATAAGGATTATAATATTGAAACGCATATCTAAAGAAATTAATAACTATATAATTATATTCATAAAGATCAAATTATCACAGTAGTACAATTTCTTTGTAAATGTCTGTATCAGTTTGGTGTAATGGCTTAGGTGTGTGCCTTGCATGCTGAAGGTTGGGGGTTTAAACTCAGATGTAATCATGATATTTCTTTTAAAAACTAAAATAGCAAATATTTTGGACACTTTATTGACATTTTTGAAATTTCTTAATATCACAACATCTTTGAAGCTAAGTGATTTATTAATAACAACAAATAATTTCAAACTGCTAATGTACTGCCACTACAATAAAGCTTCTGGGAAATACATTTGTCCTGCATCAAAGTTTAACTTGTTCAGAGCGTCCTACATTACAAATTCCAAGCGTTTCAGTTTGTCTATTGCTACAATATCGACAGCAATGTACTTAAAAGGAACATGTCAAAATGTTTCCAAAATAAGTACAAGTGAACGAATTGAGGGATTTGATAATAATAGAGAAATCATAACAATGACCCCATGTTGCTAATCACGCATACCCATCTATACTGTAATCCACATTCTTTGTAAACACATTTTATTTTTAATTTGACTCATTTAGGCATTAACTGTGAGAGAGTGATAGATGGAGACAAATAATGTCAGTTACCCTCAGTCACCTGAACAGCTGATGCACTGAAGAATGCCTGAAGGATTAGCCCATTAAGAGCGAGTGTTTTTTAAACAACCCGAGGGGAAGGAAAAGGGCCCACGTTCATTTTTTTCACTGACAAAGTTAATTTGTGGTGCATTGGTTGTCAGTGAAACAATTTAATCATTTAATCTCTTTACTTTTAATCTGTTTTAATATGCTAAATGTTGAATATTTACATTGAATTTTACAACTAAAGGGACATTTTAGTAGCTGAGCATAAAAGTGGAAGTGGAAACAGTCACCAGCTTTAGGTTTTGGGGAATTCACATCTCTAAAGATCTAACCTGGACTGTGAACACTGACTCTATCATGAAGAAGGCTCAGCAGCGCCTTTATTTCCTGAGGTGCCTCAAGCGATGGGGGATGCCAGTACCTTTGTTGGTGAACTTCTATCGCTGCACCATCGAGAGGATCCTCACCAACGGGATCACCGTGTGGTACGGCAGCACCTCTTCTCGAGAGAGAAAGGCACTGCAGAGAATGGTCAATATGGCCCAGAAGATCATCGGCTGTGGAAGTGGAAATCTAATAAGTAAATTGATTCTTAAAATGTAGAGAGCTTTGCAAAAAATATATTGGTGCTTTTAGATAATATATTTCAAGGATGTAATTGCTGTGCTACAGTACATGCAGAATTTTAGAAAACAGTGCGTCAACAAAGTACACTGTTTAGGTTACTTTAGAAGACAATGTACCATAACAATATATGCTGTCTGGGTCGTTAGAATTAGCTGAAAGTAACTGATTAGCTTTGAATAACAAATCTAGTGCTTCTTCTCTCGCTCTATGATGTAATCTGTTTTGTCTTAGGGAAAGGGGAAGTTTTTGAAGGGACAAAGCACTGAGCTTTTTTACAGCGCAACGTCTTATAAAAACCCTGTACTGCTTGTAACAAATTGAGTCTCTGGTTGCACTTTGCGAAGTGGCAGCAGGACTCCCAATATTGCAATATTGAAATAAAGACCTTACTCAGGTGAGAACTCTCTCTTGTGGCTTCCTTGATAGTTATGTTTCCATGACAATTTGGGGGCTCGTCCGGGATCACAAACCTGAGCGCGAACGGCTGCTGAAACTCCATCCGGACCCGGATAATTTTAGCAAATTGGACGAACCTCGGAGGATAAACTGTTTATCCTTCCAGAGACGCGTCTGGAGAATTGGCAGCTGTCTGACGTCAGTAAGTGATCCTTTAAAATTAATAGTTTGAGAATCGAGCCACAGGGGTGTTCTCACGCGGGTTTGATGAGTCCAGGACTCATATAAAGAACTTATCTTAACACAGACGTGTGGTTTTTGCTCTGCGGAGTAGTTAATGTGATAAGGTTCTAAGTAAGGCACCGATCGGTAAAAATGGGAAATTAAAATTCAAAGACGAAAATGGGACCGAGCAGTCCAGCAAAAGTACATGTACGACAAATTCAGAGAAACAATTATAGCCTGGGTTAGAGTAAAAAAAAAAAAATTTATGTTCATGAACTGTAAAGCTAGGGTAATAGGTGTAAGGGAACTTGCACATAATTTATATATGATAATTAGGGGCCCATAACTATGAAGGATCTTTGTAAGTGAATCAGAATGGACAGAGGAAAGTTGAATTAGGAAAAAGAAGTTTCCTGAAGAAGGGAAAACTTAGAAGAGAAGGAGAAGAAAGGAAAGAAATTGAATTGGAAAACTTATGTAATGGAAAGAGGAATCACAGAAATAATGGGAAGCTTCAAAAAAGACTAGTCTTGAAAGTAAAGAACAGCAAGCTGCAGCTCAGTCATGGCCATGCGTACTAAAAAGAAAAAGTCTCCACCGAAATTAGAAAGCGGTCCGGAGCCAAAGCCTTTTCACTTGTTTGTGAAATGCCAATGTGCACTTTTCCAGGTCCAGAAGGAACTCCAGCATATGTACATTGACATTGGTCTCCTATTGAATTATTTGCATTAGTTAAGTCTTTTCCTAAATTGCCTGATGACCGTAAAGAATTTAGAAGAAAGGCAAGCCTTGTTCTTGATTGTCTTAAGCCTAATTACAGTGAGATAACCTTGTTGCTAGATCATATTGTTCCTAAAGGTTTACAACGTCCTCTAAAAAGGAGGAGGCAGATTGGCGGATACATGACCCAAATGATGAAGAAGTATCCATCTAAATTAAACCACACGGACATGGAGAGGAAAAGATAGGTGGCCGCTTCTAAAAAGAGGTAAGGACTCCTCTTTTCTAAAAAGTCCCTTGTCCTCTCCATGTTGCTGTGGTGGGTTCAGGGTTTTCTGAAGCTGAAGCGAGTACAACAGAAAAATGAGTTAACGGTGTATGTGTTTTAGATGCCTGTTTTGTGAAGGTGGGGTAGAAAAAGAGGGATTGCTGAAGGAATAGCGTCTCGCCCTGCCCATGCGAAAAAATCCAGGTGTTGCATCCTGGTACACGACTGCAGTACGGCTGAAGGTAGTAACTAGAACTGTACTTGCAGAAGTGCCGAAAATGGTAACTCGATTCAACTGTGTGTTTAAAGCCAGGATTTGGAACCTGGTCCATGTTCCCGAATTGTGATAGTTCGTCAGTTTGTCTCGACTGGGGGATTCCGCGGGGCGCGTGGGAGACGTGAAAATGGTTTGGTGTGAAGAAAAAAAGTTTGATTAATCCAAAGTGAAACTTAAAAGAAATATTGACTGTCAGACGGAATTTAGGCTGAACAGGAATGTAGAAAAGTGTATGAACATTTGGATAAAAATAAACAATAGTTAGAGGAATATTTGAGAATTCAACAGAATATCATAGATGAGACGCAAAAATCCCTGATGGAAAAGCTAAAAGCAATGGCTGAACGAAACGAAGTTATATATGCAGAAAACGAAAAAGCAAAAGAAGAAATAGAACGCCTTGAGAGAGAATCTGGGAGAAGGGTGGGAATTAGTGTGGAGATTTTTGAAAGAGCATTACCCACCGAAAACTGATTAGAGAAAAGTAACAGCATGTCAGCAGAAGGAAGTGAGGATGTTTTCAGATTTTACAGAAAGGTTTATAGCTTTATGGATAGTATTGTAACGCTTACGGCCGACAGGTACTGTGTAAGAGCCGGCTTACCAGAGCAGGTGACGTCACCGCCCTTCCCTGTGATAGCAGGACTACAGCTACTGGGCTGTAGAGAGATCTCTCTTTAGCTCACGGGGTTGGGTCGCTGCAGAGAGACGCGGAAGTCCCGGGTTCGAGCCTCAGTCGGGATGGGGCCAACCAGATGCGGCAAGGGCGCCCGCCGGAGCCCCCGTTGCGTTACATTGGTGTCAGAAGTGGGATGGGATAGCCCTTCGCCGGGGACGGCGATTTAAGCGGGGGAGAGTGTAACGCTTACGGCCGACAGGTACTGTGTAAGAGCCGGCTTACCAGAGCAGGTGACGTCACCGCCCTTCCCTGTGATAGCAGGACTACAGCTACTGGGCTGTAGAGAGATCTCTCTTTAGCTCACGGGGTTGGGTCACTGCAGAGAGACGCGGAAGTCCCGGGTTCGAGCCTCAGTCGGGATGGGGCCGACCAGATGCGGCAAGGGCGCCCGCCGGAGCCCCCGTTGCGTTACAGTATACTCGGGGTTAGCCGATGAAAAGGAAGTGAATGAAGATACTTCCACAGTAATAAAAAATATTTACTTGAGTGTGTTAAAACCTGATGTTGCCAAGAATGTACAACTATGCTTTCCTGATATTACGGACAGCGGAGACAGATTTGATTTAATAACTCGCGAAGCATGCATGCAGAAGTGCGAGCGCTGCAAATGGGAGGTAAAAAGACTCCCAAGGAGGAGAAAAGGGAGCCGCCAGTTTGTCGAAATTATTGTGCAACTTTCATGTTATACCGAGATATAAAACCCCAAAGACAAAACTACTAATAAGCTGGTGTGCAGTTACTAAAAAAAAATGTTTTTTTTGGAGAAATTGGAAGAAAGAGGCTTGATTTCACAATTAAAGAACATGTCAGAAGCTGAAACGAGAGCCGTGCGTGAACTAACAGTTTTAATCTAGTAAACCCCTCTGTAGCCTTCCTAAATTTATCTCAGGATTGAAATAAAAGTGAAATAATCTTACAGTGTGCAGTAACTGGGGGACACAGGAGCACATCTGTCCTGTTTTTAGACTAAAACAGCATAAAAATGTGATATAAAGTTTTCTAACAGTTAACAGGAGGCTACAGGAGAAGGAGTGCAAGGGTTGTGTTTAAAGCAAATATAAGCTGTCACAGTCTGCTTGGGTAAAGATGTACAGTTTCAACTACTGATGTGGGTGGGGGACACCGCAGACCTATTTTAGGCCCAGACTGCAGCATTTTATAAGGAATTACTGCATGAAATAGCATTTATGTAAACTAACTCAATAGAGTTATGTGTTATTGTGATTGTTTTACCTAATGAGGGAATCCATAAGGCCGGGCTACTCCAAGTACTGGATCTTGAAAAAAAAAAGGAGTATAAAACCAACTACATGATAAAGCCAGGGTGAATGCCTTCTCAGAACGAGCTTGTCTAGTGACGTATTGGTTTAAGGGGGGTAGTGCAGTCTAAAGACAAAATTGCCTTGACCCCTGCAGCAGAAACCGGTTTTGATGTTTTGAGACAAGCTTTCTTGCAGCCACTGGCCCTGGACTGGATTCCCTCAGACGGATCATCTGTATGTAATCTGTATGTAAGTGAAAGAAACGGGTTGTGAGCTGTTGTGCTGGTGCAGGAGCATGGAAATAGGCATCGTCAGGTGGGTTATTATTATTCAGGACCCCTCGATGCGGTGGCCAAGGGGCCGTGTTTATGTGTTGTGCAGGCTACCTGCCTGGCTGTATAAACTGTGAATAATCTGGTGTAGAACTAGCAGACCGAATGAAAAGATTTAATTGAAACTTGTAATTATGCTAAATGGAAAATTGTAGCAATTTATATAGACTGTATATATACATTTGGTGTATGCCACAATTTTGGATGGCAGTGAAGGAATATGGATTTCCCCAACATGGCAGGGACTCCAGTTAAGAATGCTGGGTTTGTCTCTGAACTGTTAGAAGCTTTGCAGCTGCTGACTGAAGTAGCTGTGGTAAAGTGTAAATCACATAATAAAGAAATGTTTCCAGTAACTCGAGGGAACAACTTTGCAGATGTAGCTGTCAGGTGCGCAGTCCTGGTAGAACAGGAGTCTGAGACCCCTGTGAAAGCTCTGTTGGTGAAAAGGGGACAGCTACAGGATATTCAGGCTGAGGCCTCTAAAACAGAGAAATGGACATGGTTAGAAAAGAGTGTGGTGCTGCCAGCACACTGGACGCCCTGCATGCCCTCACAGCCTAATGCCCTTTGTAGCTCGACAAATGCACTCTGTTGGACACCTGGTTGTGAGTCAAATGGTGTGCTGGTTACCCAAACCCCAATGGTGTGCTGGTTTGAAGCAGTAGCCACTTATGTGGTATCTCAATGTGATGCTTATCAAAGGAACTCAACTACAGTTCAGGTGCAGGTGCTACAGCTCAAAAGGGCTGCTCCTGAGAAACCTTTCATGCAGTAGCAAATGTTTACAATTTACAATTGTAAAGGGAAACCTTGGCTCTTATAATCCCAGTGGGTTGCTGTCACTGCCTCTGTGTCTACCAAACACTTGATGATGGAGATAAGCCCTCGGTGGGCACTGCCCTACCGCTTGTATTATGATCAAGGGACAGGCTGTGGCTGCATTATTCGGGGTGAGATGGACTGAGATCACCCTCAGTCTGCTGGAACAGTGGAATGAAGGAACAGAAGTCTAAAAGATCGACTAGACATCAGACTGAAGGAACGCCATGGGATGCGGGCTGGATCAAACAGAACTGTGTAATAGAGCCTGTTTGATATCATCACAGGCCAATCAACGAAACTTCCTGGAGGGATGAATTTGGCTAATGGATTGTTGAATTTGCTAATTCTCTATTGTAGTATTGTAGGTTGTTAATTGAAGTGGTGCACGGGGCTGGTGAACAGGTGCTGGACACTTGGAGACCTCCAGTAGAGGGAAGACACGACCCGATACCTGGCGAGTGGGTGTGGTGAGGAAGATATACCCTTCCAGATGTTGCAACCCTGCTGGGAAGGACCATATCAAGTGCAACTGACTACCGACTCTGCCATCTGAGTGACAGGATGAGATCGCTGGATCTACGCATTGCGCTGACACCGAACCACTGCACCAGAGACTGAGTGAACATTAATTATTATATTGTCACTGTTTCTGTGTTTGTTGAGCTTCCTGATGGGGGGCGACAGTGTACCTGTTAAGTGTAAGGAGCTTTACTCTGATAAAATGGGGATATGGAATCAATACTTTATCAGTCAGCCACAAATAATAATCAGAGCTCATGTTGGGATTGTATTGCTATAAAAGATGCTCATGGGAGTAATCCCCTTTGATAGAGGTGATTATTTAGGTTTATTGGCATGGGTAAATAGCCCTGCTTTTAGTCTGAGTGTAACTCAGATGTATAAGAATGGAAATAACTGTATGCTCTTCACTATAATCACAGATTTAGGCCATTCTCTATTAGGGTGATAGACAGCTGTTTAGGTGAGCAAAGACTAAACAGTACTTGTATTCTAGACAATTATTGGCAAATGAATGACTTAGCAAAGCACATCTATGATGAAGAAAAATATATATCATAATTATAATCCAGATGATTGGGGCATTGGTGCATGGCTACAGTCTGTGCTAGGAACATGGAGAGGGTCTCTGGTTCAATACATATTTGTGTGTCTGGTATTATTCGTTATGATCATACTGTTAATATCCTGCTTGAAAAACATGTGGACTAAAGCTGCTGCTTCTGTGCTAATTGTACGCCCTGAAGGGATCATGAAGGTCAAAAAATGATTTCATGGGAAAGGTTCTCTTATCTAGTGGCAGAACCTGATGGGTAGAACAATATAGTTTTAAGGGGGGTTACCCTTGGGAGTGATTCCCATAGATGCACATTATTATTATGGTTTGTTTGTTCATAATAAGATGTTTTGCAGGAATGGACCAAAGAGAAATTTTACAACTTCAGCTAGAATTGTTCTGCAAAACGGCACAGCTGAGGCAGTGGAACAATGTGTAGATTTTTCTAAGAGTTATTACCCAGCTGTTGACCAATCTTGTAAAAAAAAAAACCCTAAGAAAAATGCTGGGCTCCAGCCCACAGGGATTTACCTGTGCTGTAAGAACTAATGCGTGAATAAGGAGACTGGATTCTGGTGAAAGACAGGAAAAAGAGGTGGTGTTCGCTCAGGTGGAGGGGGCCGTGCCAGGTGCCCTGAATTCATGGTTCCCACTGTAAAAAGGTCACAAGCGAACTGAGCAAAGCACAGGAGTAATGTCTCCACAGGGATAGATGGGGATCACATGCTTGGGACTGATGTGCATAGCCTTTTTCCTTTTTATGTGGAAGCCTGTCACCACCCAGAAAGAGGAAGAATCTAAACGCGAAGCCTCTTTGTATACAAACTGGCTGAATGAAACTGATAATGAGGGGGATATGAGTAATTTCTGGTATAAACTTATAAATCATACTGTAAAGTTAAAGAAATTTAATGCATCTTGTTATGTATGTGCTTTAATGCCTCATTCTACAGCCTCACCCATTTCTCTCCTGGTTAGAATCACTGTTTGGGCCAGGGGGAATGTTTTTCTTTAAGTTACTAACACCGATTATAGGGGCTGTGATACTTGTCTTCCTGTTTTTGTGTTGCTGTATGACTTGTATTATTCCAATGCTTTGAAATATGGTAATGAATATGTTTGCGCATCAGTATGTTCTGATAAGAACGCAAGAATCCGAAGTATGGGAGCCTCCTGGGAGTCCATATGAAGAATCTAACTTTTAATCATTTTCAAGAATAAAAAGGAGGGAATTGAAGTGGAAATCTAATAAGTAAATTGATTCTTAAAATGTAGAGAGCTTTGCAAAAAATATATTGGTGCTTTTAGATAATATATTTCAAGGATGTAATTGCTGTGCTACAGTACGTGCAGAATTTTAGAAAACAGTGCGTCAACAAAGTACACTGTTTAGGTTACTTTAGAAGACAATGTACCAAAACAATATATGCTGTCTGGGTTGTTAGAATTAGCTGAAAGTAACTGATTAGCTTTGAATAACAAATTTAGTGCTTCTTCTCTCGCTCTATGATGTAATCTGTTTTGTCTTAGGGAAAGGGGAAGTTTTTGAAGGGACAAAGCACTGAGCTTTTTTACAGCGCAATGTCTTATAAAAACCCTGTACTGCTTGTAACAAATTGAGTCTCTGGTTGCACTTTGCTTAGTGGCAGCAGGGCTCCCAATATTGCAATATTGAAATAAAGACCTTACTCAGGTGAGAACTCTCTCTTGTGGCTTCCTTGATAGTTATATTTCCATGACAGTCTCACCGAGATTAAACAGCTCTATGAGGACCGCTGCCATGGTAGAATTCTGGCCATCACAGAGGACAGTCACCACCCCGGGCACTTACCACCAGATTCTTCAATAGCTTCTATCCACAAGCAGTGCGATTGGCGAACACATTTAGCCATCCCTCTCGGACCACACCTACACCATCTACCTCATTATGATTTCTTATTTATTGCACATCTCCAGTCATTGTTTACACGCCTGTATTGTTTACATTCATACTGTCTATATGTTTACTTGTACATTGTCTACTGTTTGTTTGTATATTGTCTTAATGCACTGTTTGCGCTTTGTGTTTTTACACTTGTTTTACAATCGAGAGACTTTCTGTAAGTAAGAATTCCATTGTACCAGTATATGTACCGGTTACATATGGCAATAAAGTTCAAGTTCAGGTTCAAAAAGCGCATCTGCAACGTAAAACAACTGGTTTGACATGTACAGTAAATGTAAGACCTGTGGCGCTTTCAATGCATATCCTACAGTGTGAGCTCATTTGCAAGGCTATTAAAAAAGGTTGATCAAGTTAACAGTCTGGGTGTGGCGAGTTTTGTCTGTTTCCAGCCAGTCTTGGGCGAAAGGAACCTGTGTTTCATTGGAAGGTTCATCTGTTCTACTCGTACATGAGAATAAAGGGGAAAGGGAAAAGTGCCCGCGGTCAATTTTTCACTGACAGACAAAATTGTGTTGTGTTAACAAACACTCTGCTTAACAGAGCCGATTGTCAGAGCAAGGTGACTTTCTGCTATCTAAACCATTTTTTACAGCTTTTAAAGTCACGCAATGTTTGAAGTAGGCAGGAACACGTCATTGTATCTTATTTTTTATGTCCTTTTTTAAAATAAATATGGAGCAACCAGCAATCAAATGTCCTGTTTTTTCTTAACACTCATTTTTCCATACTGTAGTTTGAGTCTTTGTGTAAGCTGTAAGTTCTTTTTACTTCTTAAGTAAACATTTGAAACACTTTAATTTTGTAAACGCAACACAAATTCCGTACAGAAATAAAATAATGTTTTCTACAGGTGTTAAGCAGATTAGCAGGTGGCTGACAAAATAGCGCACCGTCCACCACTGCCCAGTGATATAACTTTAATATTGTAACGCATACGGCCATCATTGCAGGTTGTTCGAGCCGGCTTACCAGTGCAGTGACGTCACCGCCCTTCCCTGTGAATAGCAGGGACCATAGCCGTCTGGCTGACGGGAGATTTCCCTCTATCTCAACTGACTGGGTCCATGATGAGTGACGCCGGAGGCCTGGGTTTGAGTCCTCAGCGGTGGGGGGCCAACCTGAGGGAGCAGCAGCAAGGGCGCATACCTGTGTGAGAGTGCTACAATATAAACAAGGTCTAGTACCTGGTGCAGTTTAAAAAAATACTGCATATATTTTGAATTAATCGAAACACCTGATCATCTACTGTAAAGCTTTCAGTGCTTTGTTTGTATATATCCCAATCGCAGCAGGGGCAGGGTGCGTGGGGAAAGGTTTAGGCTGCAATTGCAATTGAAATTTTGCTGCCTAAGTGAATTCTCGTACTTGACTGAGAAAACTTTAGAGAACTAGAGAACATTTTTTATTTAAAAAAAATTGTAAATATGATGTTTACATTGGTGCTTTTATAGTCACATTAACATTGGAATGTTCTTACAAGTCTAAAAGAGGCAATACACAACGTGTTTCCTCTTTAACTCTTCAGTTTACAGAGAAATTCTGCCAGAGTCACACAACATTGTCCAAAAATACTCTTCTTGTGTCTAATTTCTAGTTTAGCAGGATTTGCACGATAAGCACATTGTTTAATGTGGTTGACATTACCCACTTCTACATCGCTGTACAACACAGGTTTGAGTCGGAGTGTCTGTTAATAAAAGAGAGCGCATTCCAATACATAAAACTACTGCAGGATTTCTTTATCCGTTTCAGCTAAATGAGGGGAATTAAGTCAGTCAGAATCTCGGAGTGCCAATTGTAAAAATAACTTTTCTTCCCTCTCTTGTTTAACTTAAAGAATTTTGTGAAGAAATCCTTAATCACAATACCAACACTTAATTTATCCAGATACACAAATTCATGTCAGAGCCAAGAACAAGCTATAATAGTGGACTATTTGTATGTATTCACCATAGAAAGTAATACTCTGATTACGCTTTGAACCATTGGGTGCAGTGCTTTGTCCATTACCACTATAAGGACAATGAAAGTTTTTTTAAATAAACGAATGTCAAAATGTTTCCGATAATGTCCACCTGTGATATTTTAGCTGCTTAGTTACACTATTCCATATTCATATAACTATCAAGTGATGTTAAATCACTACAACATTTATCTTTTTACAATAACAGCAAGTGGTGTTCTTGCGCTGTATTCCTAGAAAAGGATAAAAAGTTATGTAATGCATATGGCCACCATTGCAGGTTGTTCGAACCGGCTTACCAGCGTGGTGACGTCACCACCATTCCCTGTGAAAAGCAGGGACCACAGCTGTCAGGTTGATGGGAGATTTCCCTTTAGCTCAAGTGGCTGGGTCCCTGTTGAGTGACGCCAGAGGCCCGGGTTTGAGTCCCCGACGGTGGGGGGCTGACCTGAGGCAGCAGTGGCAAGGGCGTGAACCCCATAGCGTTACAGTTATAACTTTTTATGAAGTACACAATATGAGCTTAATAATGTTACAACAAGCACGTTATAACCAGAACCCACTAAGTTACCAAAATATTTATGAATAATGAAATTATTTATGATGAAGGTGGAAGGTTGTGTGCTTTTGTCAAACTGAGTAATCATGCTTTTATAATATATACCGACTTTTTAATGTTTAATGATTAACATGCTGTAATACACAGTTTACAATTATTAAAAGTCTAAAGAGTATACGACTTAAATTCTTAATTGGTAAAAGATTGTCTCTCTGCAGTGACCGGGATTCGAAACTGTCGTTTTCTGGCAACAGCTCAAATGCTATACAGCAGACGGATACTATTATCATAATTCAATTAAAATGCGGTATAGATAGATAATACTGTATTAATCCCGTAGGGAAATTGATGAAATGCGGTATAATGCGGTATGATGCACCGCACCAACCGAATATTAATGCAGCGTACTTCAAACATTCTGAATGGCTGGATCTGTATTTGTCTACACAACTTATTCTCTTTACCACTAAATCACCAATATACCTGCTTTCCCTTGAAAACCACAAGTGTACTGTAGGTTCCCATCACAACAAAAAAGCTAAGAAATCTATGTGATCAAACTCAGATGTGACAGACCACATTTAAAGCTCATCGGGATATTTGAAAATTTACTATGACATACTAAAGACTCTGCATGCATTTGCTGTAATTCAGCAACTAATAAAGTTAAACTTCATCATAACAAATTACACTTATTTTAATAAACACATATTAATAAACTTCATTATAATAACCAAAAATTAAACATAGAAGTGTTTTAAAACAAGTACCATCAGATCAAATTTCAAAACAAACACACCCACATTTTACAAAAATAAACTCCCCTGCTGTATATCCCCAGAGCCTATCCTGGCAAGCAACAGGCACAAGGCAGCATACACCCAGGATGGGATGCCAGTCCATCGCAGAACACACACTGGCACAAACTCACACACATTCACACTAGGGCCATTTTTTCCCAACAGCCAAATAACATACCAGTATGTCTTTTGACTGTGAGAGGATATTGGAGCACCTGGAGAAAACCCACATGAACACAGGGTGAACATACGCTCCATGCACAGAGCACCCCAGGAACTGAACCCAGGGCTGTAGCATGGCAAAGCAGCATTGCTAACCAATGTACTACCTTGCTGCATCCTTTATCATTCCATTTGAGCAATTTAATTCCTAATATTCTCAACATGTTGCTGTTTTAGGAGTTCTTGTTATTTATGGCTTAATACATGCTACTGTACGTATGGATGCTGATGTGGAAGAGAGAGGGAAAGGCTGTTTCCTTAAGCCAGCACTGTAAAATAATTTATCCTCAGTGAGATGCTGACATCTTATTGTGGGTTTCTAACACTATGTATAGTTCCATCCACACAGTGCATTTACTTCCATCCATTTTCTAATCTCTTTATCCAGTACAGAGGATTTGGATCCTATCCCAGAAAGCAACGGACGCAAGGCAGAATACACCCTGGACATAGTGCCAGTCCATCACAGGACAGACAGACACAAACACGCACACACACCAGGGCCAGTTTTCCCATAAGCCAATCAACCTACCAGTATGTTTTGGACTGCAAGAGGAAATCATATCACACATATGGAGAAAACCCACTGAACCCAGAGAGAACATGCAAACTCCACACACACAGGATGGCAGGAATTGAACCTAGGGCTCCAGTGCTGCAAGATAGCAATGCTAACCACTTCACCACCATTAGAAATGGATGGATAGCTTAGTTATCTTTCTTGTTCACAGGTTTGCATGCATAATTTAATTTAGAAAGCCACTGAGACAGCTGGTACTATTGTTGTATTTATGAAAAAAACATACAGAAAGCATGCTAACAACTGTGCTGTCCTATTCCTTTGGCCCTCAGCCAAGCGGGTTAAGCCAAGTCTTCACATCCCAATAAACTATTCTAATTTTTCCCAACCTTTCGGCTGCTGTCATTCCTCATGAATGGCTATTTTAACCTATAAAATAAGCTTTTTTTTCTAGAGCCAGTCAATTTGAATGTATAGGGCTTCAGCAGCCATTTTTGCTGCAGAATGTTTTGTTAGTGAATTAGTGAATTTTCATTGTAAAATTTTAAAATGAACGCACTTTCTCAAGGTAAGGTAAAATGGTATATATGTATTTTAGCAAATTGTTGCTTTTGAGCTTGTATTCCATGAATTATAATGTGAATAAAGACATTTTATACTCAAAGGTCCATTGCACAGACGTCTTTGATGGGTTAAAAGACAGAGCTAGGCTGGATTTGTCTGTGAATGGATTTGGCAGCTGCTTGCTCCATGATGGGAGGGTCCTGGTGCATACAGAAGAGAGAGAAGAGAGCATTGCATAACCTTGATGGACAGTTCTGCTAGGACTGAACTGACTGAACTTTATTCTTGAAATAACTCTAAAAAATAATCTGTGCACAGTTTGTTTTCCTGGGTCCGGCTGGGTCCAGCTAGGTTCCATAGGGGGGGACTTGCTTGTGTAGTGTGCTCTCACGAGGCACCAGTTCTGTAGGGGTTTGGGCATTTACTGGGACAATTATTAATTGTGGCAGTAAATCACAAAATGATTCTTTTAACGGTCTTAGAATCCAACCATGCGATATAACTCAAACAACGCACACACACAGGTACTAATACCCGAGGATACATTTATTAATACATAGAATGTGCATGTAAACCTAACAGATCTTAGGGTTAGCAGAATACAAAAGGTATATATTCATTCAGTCACAAAGAGTTACACATATCAAGAGGACATACGTTCAGATTATCATTCATTTAGACCGTTTCATAATTGAACTTGGTTACAACTTCTACACTAGATACTCAAAACAAGTACACAACTCTTAGGAATTAAATTGATATCAACTGGTTGAGGTAACAATTGAATTCTCAAGTAGTAATGAAGAATGTTGAATACTCATCCAATCTCTGGGGATTCAGATCTCCTGCAGACACAAAGAAGCAAAGGCACACTCGTTGCTGTCCAATCCGCGCTCTCTGCCATTCCTGCGATGCGCTGCTGATGCTCTCTGAAGACTCGCTAGTTAGTACTGGCTGAAACTAGCAGAGTTTGTGCACAGGAGAGAAGACTGTGGGTCCCAGCAGGTCGGGAAGAAGACCAGTTCGTTCCTGATGAAACTCTAGTTCTGAATACAGATTCCGCTGTCCACAGTTCCGACCTGTTCACGAGGCTTACTGCTGATTCTAACCTCGGGTGGATCCTTTGGTTACACTGGCAACCTCTGCTCTTGACTCTTAGAACAAAGGAAAGTCCTGCACTCGGACACACTGGCCGTTATGTGGTGGTCCGAGCTGAGTCGGAGGATATTCAGGAGGGGAACTGCAAGAATGTCCTGTGCTTGGGAACTGTGTTCCCTTGGGAACTGTGCTTCCCAACTGTTCTGCCCCTGGGCACCGTCCTGCCCTGGAATTGTTCTACAGGCTCTCTGTGTTGCCTGTTTTTACCTGGAGGAACTGCAGGACATTCATTGGTTGAAAGTTTCATGGGCATCAGAGACCCACGTGGTATTACAACGCCCTGCCAGTCCCAGATTGGTTGATCAAGGTGAGATATGAGTCACTTATCCCTGACACTTAGGAATGCAGTCCAGATGTCCATCTGGCACTCCCTAGACAGATAGGCGCCAATGGATGACCATTGATCATGATAGCCAGGCTTAGTTAAGTGCATCCCCATTCGGGAGCTGTCCATTATCTAAAGAAAACCTTAAATCAGCCTGCATGAATAGCTTCTCTGTGGCTGCACCACAGAGATGAAGAGAGACATGGGGCCTCTGTCACGATCGCTACTCCTCCTCTTAAGGGCGCTCCAGCCCTTCCTTGTTCTGCCCCATTACCTGCACCTATTTCTGATTTCCGTTCCCCCTTAAAAGCCAGACGCAGATGTCACCCGAGGTTCCTCATTGAATCCCGTTTCGTGAGAACCCAGGGTCCTGCTGCATCTGGCTCCGTAAGGTTTTAACCCTTCGTTCCCGATCCCCCCTGCCGGTCCTGACCCGGCTCCTGGTTTTTAATTCCTTTGGATGGATCGTCTGGCATTGGACTACTCTTCTGTTTTGGATTCCCCGTTTTAGATTTCGTCTTTTATTGTTCGCTCCGGACTCACTTCGCCCGGACACCTGCTTAACTTTGGACACGCCCCCCTGTATCCATACCCTTCTCCTGCATGATTTTCTCCCTACTGTGTCCTCACCAACTTAGAACGGATCGGATCGGACTTAGCAGATGGATCGTGTCGTCTGCGTAGGGCCCGGAAGAACTGTTCGCGACAGCCTCATTTGGGAAAGCACAGCAACATTTAATTCTGTCTTATTAACAAGCATTGCCATTACATAGGATTGGATTTCTGCTAACAGGTGGATTGATATATTGTACAACGTAAATTACCAGTGTGATGGCAGTTTGCTTTAGGGATACGTTTGTAGAGGTTTGATGGGTTTACTGAGACAATTATTAATTGTAGCAGTAATCACGAGGTGGTTCGTTGTTGCTTTTAGAAAATCAATCGTCAGAACAACTAACAACACACACACACGGGTTCAATACACGAGATACATTTATTAATATAAATTGTGCACCAAACATATACTAGTCTGCCTGGATACAAGCGACAGACCTTACTGTGAGGGTTATCAATATACAAGGTATATAATCTCGAAGAGATGCAAACACAAAGAGAGACACAACAGAGAATATATTTCATTTTATATATCTTTCGGTTACCAAATCGTTAATCAGTGTTATTACCCACTGTTACTCTAAACTCGGAAGTAAATACATTACTTATGAATTAAATTGATAACAACTTGTGTTGAGGTACAATTGAATTCTCAAGACGCAATGTAGAACATGGGGTTTACTTATCCACTGTGTATGGATTTGGAATTTCCCGGCACGAACACCAAACCAGCTGACAGGCTCTGTTGCAGCCTCTGTTCCAGCGGTTGTCCAATGGGCATTGTCCCGGCGTCCTCTGGCTACCGGCCAACCAGTCGAGGTGCAGCTCGGAGTAGGACGGGCGGAGGAATCTAACTGCGGCGCGCAGGGCAGTCGTTGCTCCGAGGGGATCTACCAGCAGTCCGGCTGGCTAGTAGAAAGTCTCTATGCACAGAGTGTGACCGCGAGTCCTCACAAGTCACTCTTTTGCCCGGGAAGAAGCTGGTTCGTTCCCGGTCCAGCGCTGCTTCTGAATCCGCTATTCAGGTTGTCGACGAGGGTCCAACTGTAGGCTGCCGTTGATCAAGCGGAGCATTCACGTTGGTAGAATTCTGAGTACGTACGGGATCCTCGGCCTCGCGCTTAGAACAAAGTCCAAGTCCCAGTGCAGACAACAGCAGTTGTCACGTGATTGTCTCTGAGGATGCGCGAAAATGGCCAAGGAGAGCCCTGATCTGAGCTTGCGCTCCCTTTTTGACCAAGACACAGATGTGTGTTGATTGGTTGAGAGTTTGGCGGGCATTGGAGACCCACGTGGTGTTACCACGCCCTGCCAGTCCCTGATTGGTTGATCAAGGTGAGATATGACTCACTTACTCCTGACACTTAGGAATGCAGTCCAGATGTCCATTTGGCTCTCCCTAGACAGATAGGCGCCAATGGATGACCATTGATCATGATAGCCAGGCTTAGCTAAGTGCATCCCCGTTTGAGAGCTGTCCCTTATCAAAAGAAAACATCTTTAAATCAGCCTGCATGAATAGCTTGGAGAGTGAGATGGAGCCTCATTTAGGAAAGCACAGCAACGCTTAATTCTGTCTTATTAACAAGCATTGCCGCTACACGTTTCTGCCAAATAATGCTGCCTGCCGCATCAGGCAATATATATTTAACATTAGATGATGTGAAGTTTATGTCTAAGTTCAACATCATATGAAGTATAAGCATCATAATCAATTTTATACAATGTGCATATAGTAATGTGTTCTTATATTTTTTACATAAAATGTAACATTAATGGTTTTATTATGCTGTTAATTTCAAAATTATATTAATAATAATGCATTGTAAAATATATATTATATTTTGTATACTGCATATTTTAAATAAAGCTGTTTTATATTTTTGAAATAAATGGAAAGTTGAGAAAAATGTACTTAAACGTTCAGAATATATCCCTTACATAATTAAATCTTTAGTTTTTTTCCTTATTAGATTTATGAATCTTCTAAATCTAATCTACAATGTCAAGTTTCCACTGAGAAAAACAAAGAATGGTAAGAAACCAAAAATACTTCAAAATTATTTTCTGCTACACTCAAAATGAATGCAGATCTGTTAGAATATGCAACTAATTCATCTTTTGTAAGATGATGAAGAAGAAAAAGATTTAAGTAAGAGTTCATATTTTAACTTTTCAAAGTTTCAGTTCCGTGAGTCACATACCTGTAGTCTGAGTCTGAGCTCTTACAATACTGGACACACCGTCTAGACAAGAAACTCTTCCTCTCATCTCAACTGCTTTTATGGGCAGCTTTTCACAGTGACCCCAGAGGCTGCTGAGTGCAGAGCTTTAGCTGTAGCTCTTATTAATCCAGAGAGACAGATAGTAAGTACTAGAGAAAATGGGCGCAAAGGTGTTACAAGGACTCAATTTACTTCTTGTATGTGTGTTTACTTTTATAGATACTGCAACCAGCAACAGAGTTGTAAAATTCACAATTTAATTCATTAATAGGCTTGGTATAAATTCTCAAATAGAAATAAAGGAGTTGCAGGTGATATGGCACAATTGTTTATCCATTTTTGTTTAATAGGAATTTGTCCAAAGGTATGACTAGCTTGGAGATAGTACACGTGTCAATCTCTTGTGGAATAAAAGGACATTTTTTTCTGAAAATAGGGCATACATGTTCATGATAACGCATTCATAAAGACAAGACACATTAAAAAAATATATATTAAAAGGCAGAGATGGACTTGTTTCCCATGTAGGGTATATCCTGCCTTGTGTCCAAGCTTGCCAGGACAGGCTCTGGTTCCCCCACAACACTGTTTTTGATAAGGTGGTTAGAACATGGGTGGGTGAATGGACGTTCCACGTGTTCTAAGCTTCTCAATGTGCTTCCCAAGACTTTCCATTTGTCTCTTTTGATATGTGTTTTCCTAAGTCTGATAATTCAATTAGGTCAAAGCATTTGAGAATTTGGGTTGCAGAAGAAGTAATACCCTTGAATATAAGGAGATGAAAGTTGTGGCACCTGAATGTCTGCTGAAGAAACTTACACATACAACAGTACATGTAATTATGTTTTAGCTCTTTAGCTTCCTTTAACCTTGTTAATATATTTCACTCACAAATGTGGAAAAAAAGTCACAATCACAATTCAGAATGGAAAACCACCTTCTATTTATTAAATTACTCCAGAAACAAAATGTTAAAATAATGTCAGACAATGTTCAAATTACATGAAATGCTGGAGTATATCACAAAATGATTCAGGAGATGTGGTGAAAATTGGGTTTGTGAGCAGCCATTATGAATACACAGCTTGAGGGATCACCCTTACATGCTTTCCAACAACTAAAAAAAATGTTGGAGCCCCCATATAAAAAAGTGTGAGCTACACTTCATTGAATACATTGAAAGAACAAAGTGATTTTACTAGCATCCATTCAATTCTTCTTCCGCCCATCCTCAAGAACCTAGGGAAGCCATTCTTAAGCCCTCTACTGCATGGACGACTATGATGCTCCTGATCAAATTATGTTAACTCCATAACATTTGCCTTTTTAAAGCATGGATGTCAAATATTATCCTTGCCTCAGGAGAACTTTCATGTAGTATTCTCATGTAGAAATTCCCTTTTCTCTGTCTTCATCCCCTGCTATTTCCTCTCCATACTGTACATCCCCCTTCACATGCCTTAAGGAGGTATCTGTAAATCGATTTTAATACCTTTTATGCTGCCAACTTTTGTGCGTCTTGTGAATATATTTCCTGTGCTCTTTACTCAGCTCTCAAAGCTATTAAGAAACTGAGTTCTAATAGCTTAAAAATGACAGACTACTCTTATAGCAGATATGTCTGACCTTTAACACATTCTATTTTGTTCTTCAAATAACCTCTCTGATGAACACAATTTCAACACAGGAATTTGAAGAGCTGTGCTTGGTAATTATTGAGTTCTTACCTGAATTCTAAACTCTGTTTTCCCCTCTCTCCTCCTTTAATGTACTACTGTGGCAGCAACCTTTCTGTCCTTCTAACATGCTGTGTAGTACAATTCTGTTTCCAATTTATGTACAATGTTAGCATCACTTATGCAATGTTGAGCTTGTATTGCCAGGAGGCAGAATCCTGGGCGCTTCAGTCTTCAGTCTTATCGCTCCACAGACTTCAGTCTTATTACTGATAGAATGATCTTGCAGTAGGACCACAGGACAAACAGACAGGGCACATACAGAGAAATGATAGCAAGGAACAATGAAATTCCATGAAGTACCATGAAATTCACTGTTAAAAATACAATACAAAAGTATTGTTATACTGCAAGAAGTTTACAAAGTAAAAAAAGGAGATTGTATCAAAATGCTTATTAAAACAGCTCAGAAGTGTGGACAAGAATACAAATGTATTTTTATTAAAAACTGGATTTTAAAAAGCATAGCTTATAGCTCAAAACTGAGAAAATGGGCAAAACCAGGGGATGAAATGACCTTCCTTACTTCACAACATTTCTTTCACTGAGGGGGAAAATTGTCTTGAAACTCAGATATCTCTGAGCTGCTGCCTTAATGTGCTCATTCCTTAAGCTATAAATGACGGGGTTGATCAATGGAGTGAAAAAAAAGTTAAGACTACCAATGAAGATGCGCCCATCAGGGGAAATGCTTTCCACTCTCAATGCAATGTACTCCATTGCAGAGGACACATAATAGATCACAACCACCACCATGTGAGATGAACACATTGAGAAGGCCTTCTTACGGCCCTCCACAGACTTCAGTCTTATTACTGATAGAATGATCTTGCAGTAGGACCACAGGACAAACAGACAGGGCACATACAGAGAAATGATAGCAAGGAACAATGCAAGATTCTCTTGGGCTGTCACATCTTCACAGGATAATGCCAAGACAGGGACATAATCACAGAAAAGGTGATTAACATAGTTAGTTGTACAAAATGGCAGAGGTGTTACTAGAATTAAGGGTGAAAGAGGAACCAGGAAGCCAAGCGCCCAGACTGTGACAATCATTGTAATGCATACCTTGGTGCTGATGATGGTGGTATAGTGCAAAGGCTTCACCACTGCAACATATCGGTCATAAGCCATGGCTGCAACAAGGAAGGTTTCAGTTGCTCCTACTGAAATGATAAAATACATCTGTGCAAAGCAGCCCGTTAAAGATACACTTCTATTGTGACCTAGAAGAATTGCTAATAACTTGGGTATAATGGCTGTCGTCAGCAATACATCTAAGAAAGCCAAGTTCCACAGTAAGAAATACATGGGTGTGTGGAGCCGATGGTCCAGAGCAACTAACACCACAATAAGGAAGTTCCCCAGGAAGGTGGCCAGATAGAGGACAAGGAATAAGAGGAAGAAGAGAGTGTAGTATTCCTGTAGGCCAGGCACTCCCACGATGATGAATTCAGAGTGCAGTGTGGTGTTGGGTCCTATTACAACTCTCATGTCATAAGTGTCAGGGCCTCTGAGGAGAGAAAGGGGTGTCAGTGAATTATGAGAACATTGGATTATTACAATCTAGTAAGTATAATGACAGAATTTTTTACTTCTCTTCCGGTTTCCTTCAAAATAAGATGACATTGAAGTGGAAATGAAATAATTTTCCTGATTAGACTTTCATTTATTCAGAACAGAAAAAAATATACAGTATAATATAAATTCTAACTGCCTCCCTGAATCAATCAAATTCACACATAGTAGTGGGCTATTTTACTTAACAAAATGAATAATTATGGTATAGTATATAGTTATATGGCATATGGCATAAGTTATAGATTGTGACCTTTGTCTTGCTACTTCCTCTGTTGACTGTGTGGCTTCTGCCGGAAACTCCTTTGGATGGTAATGGGGTCCCAGCTGTGTGTGTCACTTTTGAGGTACATCTTACAATACACTCTCTTTCACTTATTACTTTGAATCTGCACCTTTCTGCTTGATTCTTCACTTGTGTTGGAAGTCTGCTTTGAAGAAATCTGCAGCAAAAAGAGATATCCAATTACCTGTGTGCTCCTTTTTGACAGTAGTAGGTTTTTGCAGTAGTTGTGGACAAATGGTCAGATTTCACAATTCAGCAACTGATCTCAAAACTTCTGTTTCTGTCTGTAAACTGTCTCAGGTGAACAATAAAAAGTCTGGAATTCAAGGTGGTTAAGCTAGAAATTTGTTCAAAATGAAATTGGATCAACAATCCTTTAGAGTTCCTGAAAAACACAACATCAGTATGGTTTTCAAATTTATTACAACAATATTTATGCATGTACTGAGTTCAGATATGGAGGCTGCGCTTCTGGAGGTCACTACAAGTCTGTTTATTAACAGTCTTCTCTAACAAAACACTCAGTCCAATTTTTTTCCACATTTGAGGAATCTGTGCTGTGTTTTTATTTGCTTTACAGGCCACTGACAGTGTGGCACAGACATGAATTTACAGGAATGAGAAGATCATTGTCCTGTGTCTTTTGTTGTATCCTGCAATGCTTAATTAAGGTTGGATGTGCTGATGGATGGTGTCTGATTACATTGGTGCAGCAGGCAGATGGAGAAGAAACTGGAATTATTTAACAGCCTGTTTTATTTTTGTTAGTTCAGCCAAACCCTAATTTAGGTTGGAATAGAGTGCTTTGAGTTAGTTTACTTTATAGGTGTAACTTTATGTGCTAAGTTGAACAGCAAAGCACCAAACTTTAGTCTTTAGAACCGCATGAAGCTCTGATAACTCTAATAACACTCAGAGGTGAAAATGTGCAAACTTTGGGAAAATCTGAAAAGGGTTTTTTTCGTGGAACAGTGTTCAGTATATCAGGGCAGAGTATTATTGTCATAGATCCTTATTGATAGCCTATTGATAGTATTTGTTTCAGTTAAAACAACAACTTGGTGTACCTATGATTATGGCACACCTCTGAATTTAGTTCTGGAATATTAACTTTGTAATCAGGACATGCAATGAGTAAGTAGTTACTAGTTTGCTTTAAGGGCTTAACTGTATGTGCTAAGTGGAACAGAAAAGCACCAAACTTTAGTCTTTAGAACCACATGAAGCTTGGATAACTCTCTGATAACGTTCAATGGTGAAAACATGCAAACTTTGTGAAAATCTGAAAAGGTTTAATGATTTTTTTTCATGTAACTATATACAGTATATCAGGGTAGAGTATTATTGTCACAGATTCTTATTGAAAGCCAGTATTGATAGTCTTTGTTTCAGTTAAAACAACTTTAAGTAAGTGAACCTATGATTTGGCACACCTGTAAATTTAGTTCTGGAATATAAACATTGTAATCAGGACGTACAATGAGAAGGTTGGTACTTACCAGCCGACTTGAAAATGTGTCAGTCTGTTCAGTCACCAGCATAATGCAAGTGCCTTTCAGTCCAAGGCAGCATCTAAACTCAGATCCTAAGGACTTCTTCTTAAAGCAGGGACTTCTGCAGGGCCAAAAGATCCATCTTGGCAGGACCATAGGTATATAATTCAAGCTGTATTAATGCCCAGTTTATGTTAAAATGTCTATAGAAAACATTGGCTTATTATCACAGATCATTAAAAGGCTTTCTCTCATACAAATGTATTAGTCTATCACTGTCTAGTGTCATCTATTGTGTCCTAAAATTTTACCAGAGCATATTTAAATTGTTTTCAGTTTCCTTCAATTCATTTTCTGTAAAGTAGTACATTGCAAAACCAGTATATTCAAATTCCTACCACTGGTTCTTGGTATAAATCAGCAAATCTGTTTCAGAATTTGTATTCTGTCATTTACACTGAATATAGCTGATGGTTTTGTGGTGGTATAATTATTTTTACTGTTTGCTTTTGCTGCACTTTAAATCAATCTAGCAGATATGTAATTAATGTTCTCTTTGATACAATTGATTTTTTACCAGAGTTCAGGTCCTTATTTTAAGTAATAGATGTCATGATGAAATACCTACAAAAAAACATCCTACAATAATTGTTAGCAGTTGTACAATTTTAATGAAGCGGCATTTTTATTTGGAATAAACTTTATTAATTACAAATACTGAATAAAAAGCATTGAATGAACATTAAACATATTTTTTTCTTTTTCTGTGGGTAAACTTTTAAATTCAGAACCAATCCATTCCCTTTTTATTTAAATGCTGTATAACACAGGAGTTTGTGTGTGGTCCTGGAGGCATACACATTTGCTGATTTTTGATCTGACTGAGCTTTCACTTACACAATTGAGTATAGGTTTTGGGTTTAAATAACAAAATCTTACAAATATTCCACAGATGCAACTTAGTCCAACAACAGCTTCAATTAAACTCACCTGCAATGACAAACAGAAGGTTTGTGGTCTCCCAGGACCATTATTAGCAACTCCTGATTTATACTCACACAGTATGTTGTAAAGGTAGTGGGGAAAACAATGAGACCATGAACTTTAAAAATGCAAAAGACTGAATTTAACAAAGTGTCAATTTTTAGCTTGGGCTTTCTACATATATTTGCCTTCCTGTTACTTAAGCAGAATAAAAGCATAGCAGCTAAATTATTTTCTTATGAAATAAATGTTATCTAGAAAGACAAAAATATCATGTCCAATGGTGCAGACCACAAAATCTAAATTTTTCCTAAGTTTAAATGAGAGCTTACAGTGTTTCAAAAATATGTAATCAGTTGAATAGTACATTCAATTTAAATCTAATAATTTTAATAGTTTTAATCAATTAATTTCTAATAGTTTTGCAAATTAAATTTAAAATCTGACTTTGATTCATTTATTGTATATGTTAATAATATTTTATGTGGTATATTAAATACATCCAAGTATAAAAGATTAAGACTCTGTGGGCTGTGGTATTGTTATTACTAACTCTAAATTATTATTAACCTCTAAAATTGTAAGTGAACTATATGGATTAACAGTTCTGCTTTTAGACTTGTATAACTGTAAAATCACTATTGAAAACTTTCATAAACTCACTGTCCTATCAATGAATGCAACACTGTTACATGATGATTTGCAGAACGTTAGCTGGGAAAACATATGTTCACTTACTTATTAGAGGTTTATGCATCCCTATACAATACAGGATCCATCTAATTAAAGTTGCTGTTCCCAGATAATTTTAAATCATACACACACACAATGTAGTTCTGTGTGTTGGATCATCAAACTTACTTTCAAAATAGAATAATAATAACAATAATAAAAACATTAGGAATCAGGTCATGGCTACATACCTGGAGCCTGTGTCTGTTCACTGTGCTTTTCCAGCACAAGATACACCTGCTGGACAAGAAACTCTTCCTCTCATCCAAGTTGCTTTTATGGACAGCTCCTCATAGTGACCCCAGAGGCCACTGGGTGCAGAACTGTAGCTGTAGCTTTTATTAATCCGGAGGGACAGAAAGTGAGCACTAGAGGGAACCATATTTGAACTCTTTACAGTATGTTTACTCTTGTAGTTCTACAAGCATTATAGAAAATGGAAATTTAATAGTGAATTTCATTAAAAGGCTTAAAGTTTTATGGGTTAAAAATAAATTTAACCAAGCCTCATTATTTAGATTATTTAGGAGCAGTAACAAATCAGTTTGTTTTCACAAAATAATTTAATCTGCAGGTTGGCAATGAAATGTTATTAATAATTGCTAAATAACAATAATTTATATTTATAAAGTACAATATGTCACAGGCTGCCTTGAGAAGCAGTTGCTTTCACAGCCTACTTACCAGTAGAGGCAAATAGCCAAAGAAATGGAACTGATTCATGCCAAAACCCTGGAAATGGCTTCTACCACAGATTTTTTGTCTCCTTCCTTTTCTTCCCCAATTTATTCTTTTTTTGTTGAAAGCTGCCAAATGCAATAGTACTGGCATGATGAGGCAAGACCAGAGCCCACACCCAAAAACTAGTAAATCATAAAAGCCTCAGTCCTCTGGAAGAAATACTATACTAGTGAGTTGCCATCATTGGCACAAGGCCTTGGAGAGAGAAAAAGAAGAGATACTGTACCTTCCACCGCCATGCTGTGACAAATTCTTCTATGGAGTTTTGGAATGGATAATATGGGGAAAGGAATACATTTGAAAAGTGATTGTTAACAAGAAACCAGTTGTGTACAGCAGAAGCATCGTGAAATCTGACATTGTCTCAGATTACAACATTTTTCTAATCTGATAAGAACAGATTTTTTTCTATCAAAATAAACTTTATTTCAAAGAAAACATCTCACAATCAGTACACATTCTAAAAAAATACCAAACTATCAACAAATAAAAACTTTCCAAAACAGGTGATTGTCCATTATCAATCAGTACAATTGGATTATGGGGCCAGATTTGCACAGTGAAAGAGTCCCTCCAAGACCTACCACTTGTTTTTGTTCATTTCCCTCTGAAACTGAGGAGCAGGGGCTCAGGGAACAGGGATTTGCACTTTAGTCATTATACAGGACCCAAAGTCCCTTCCAGCACTTCCTCGCTGTGGTGAAGCCCCATTTGGTGATCTTGCATTTCATCCTTGCTCTGAGGTCCACAAGGATCCTCTCTCCCAGCTCCCTCACTCCCCCCTCTGTGTTGTGCCAATGAGAGTGTTCCTCACATTCCACAGTTCTTGTTTTATCAGGGACACCAGCACCCAAAGCAAGTACTGTGTCCCCTTGTCCAATCCAGTAGGTGCTAGTCCCAGTAGGATGCTCTGGTAGTTTAGCACTTTTCTCAATCCCAGGAGATGCATGGTGTTGTCCATTCTGCCCCACACCGCTTTGGCGAAGGGGCCGCTCCAGATCACGTGCTCCTGCATATCTTTGGTGAAGCACGTGTCCTGGGGGCAATGCAGATTCCTGGTGATTCAGTGTCTGTAAAGGTCCCCTCTGGCCTAACACGGCCATCCAGTTAAGGTCCTTCAGCCTGTTATCTAATTCCTTTGGCTGCATCATTCCCAAACTTGTCTGGGAACCAACAGCCATTTGTCTGCGATCAGTTGCCTACTCACCTCCTTGTACGGGGCTCTCTGGTTGGTGCACAGCTTTAGAAGTCTCATGGCCTCATATCTCTAGCTCCACTTGACTAGGTCTCTGGTCGCTTTTCTGCTTTTGTGCCCGGTGTTTGTCCACTGGTCCAGGTGCCTCATCAGGATGGAGAGTCACAGCCTGATATTGTCTCAGGTTACAACATCTTTTTAATGAAAATGTATTATACAAAAACAACACAATTCTTTACACTATTCGTTCCCAGCTCATTTTAAAGTACAAAATAATCCTTTCCACCTCTCTTTAGCAGCATGATATCCCCATCTTGTAATTATCCACCGCAAACTCACATTTCATTTAATCAATGAGCTTATTATACACCCTTTCTTCTGTGCATACAATTCCTTTTTTTTACCAACACATTCCAAGCTTCCCACAGTTCAAATTTAACAAAGATAATGAACATTCACAACAAAAAATTAACCCCACTACACCGTTTCTCCTTGCCGTAAAGCATAATGTGTTTAACCAAAATAAAATTAGGTTTCAACAAAGAAAAAAACGTTTCACATTTGCTTCATATACCCTTTGCAAATCTACAATCCCAAAAAACATGAACAATTGATTCTTCCTCATTACATCCCATACGTGGACACTCTTTTTGACGTGTCAAGTTGTGTTTATATAGAATTGGACGCACAGGTAGTTGATTTCAAGTCATCCTCCAATTCAAGTCTTTTATATTATTAGGAAGTCCTTTTGGATGAATCTGTGTCCATACTTTTTCCACTATTCTTCCAACCATGCGGTCTTCTGTTATTACCAGTATTGTACTGTAAAGTTCTTTATGTCTCAAAACAATTGAGTCTTTCTTGAGAACCGGGTATTTATTAAACAATTTACATGAATATCTATAATTCCCAGATAGGTCTTCTTCATGGGGGTAATCATTACTCCATTGTACCAAATGTCTCATACATGATGCAAACCAAAACCTGACAAAAATTATAAATATGTTCTATTGGACTATGTAAAGCTACACACAGTTCCGAGAAGTAAATACAATCCAATCTTAAAGGAAAATGCGGGACTCCTCTTCCCCCTTTCTCTATTGATCTATACATATGAGTCCTCTTTACATATTCATACCCTCCCCCACATATAAACTGAAAATCCTCTTTAATCAAGTATCTCCATAAACTAGGATAAACATATGCCAAATATATTAAGGTTGGCAGTATATCCACCTTCAAAACCAAAACTTTACCACTTATCGATATACTTTGTCTTTTCCATAAGTTCCCCTTCAACCAAACCTTGTATAATCTTTGCACCCAATTGAAATGGGCCAAATCCGCTCTTTCAAAATAGACCCCTTCATAGTGCGTTTGCAATTACCAAGTCCTCCTGTCTCAATATGTCCTTTATTCCAGTTCCCGAAATATTTTACCAAGTTTTTCTTCTTATTCAATTTTGCTTCAGGTGCTAAAGAAAATTCCTTAAAATTCTCCAATGTGTACATGTTAAACTTGCATCAGAACTTAGATATAACGTAATATTATCTGCGTAGAGTGTCATCTTAGAGTTGTAGAGTTTGTGTTCCTCCCCCACCAGGTACCAGTACACCATCAATTCTTGAATCTGTTCTTATCATACCAGCAAGTGGTTCTATATAGAGGACAAACAGTAATAGTGACAAAGGACATCACTACTCACTGTACTTCCTACACCCCTATACAAAGGCTGAATCCAACCAATTAGTAAATCTGCATAAAAATCATTTCCTTTTTCATTTCTTCATTTCCTTTAAATACAATACCTTCCTCATTCAAAATTCCAGTCTTTATTCTTTTAGTCTGTTTTTGTCTTACACTATTAAAATTGAAAGTTATACATGACTTGTTTTGTTCTAAAAATTGTATACGGGTTCTAAATAAAGCTTCTCTTGCCCTTTTCTCATAAAACCTCCTTAAGTTCATCTTTAAAAAAGAAGTAATTAATTTATTTACACGTCTATAATAAATATAATAAATAAATTAATTACTGCGAAAATAACTTACTTCGTACACTGTGCAGAGTGCCGTATACTCCTAGTTGCGGCACACACGATATATACAGTAAAAAGCCTCAGGCACTGTGTTAGATGTGTTTTCGACGTTATATATGCGTTTATTAATGTCGTCGATTTTAAGGTTGCAATTCGACGTTGATTATACGTCGCGGTGACGTATATATACGTATAGCCGTATTTTCGCTGTGAATATACGTATATTCGACGAATCACTGCCCACAGCTTGGCATACAAGGGTTTTGCGGAGGGGGTCTTGCCACCTGCCTGAAAAAAACAGTAAAATGTTTGAGTGCCTATAGAGGTTCTATTTTTATTTTCTTGAGAAAAGTTGATACCATTTCCTGGACACCCCGTCCCCCATCAGTGCGCGGTGCCCGGGGAAAAATCTGTAGGGGGGTGTCTGAAATTCTGAGGGGGGGGTGATATTTCGGTTGAAACGGAGCTGTACGGTGCAGCTACCCAAATGAAATCTCGCAACTATGCCATTGATTAGTGCTTCATGATAGAAGATAACGACTAGCAATCTGGTATTTGCGATGAAGTTCAGTTTCACATTTTTTGTCACTCTCGTGGTTTGTATTGCCTGGAGCGAAAAGTACCATAAGCGTTCATTTTTGCAGCTACATCGATGGAGGTTCTGAATCGTTAAGAAAAAATTGTTGTAAAACCAACAGAAAGCACAGACTGCTATAACTAGTCCTACTTATATAACGATTTTAAGTATAATGATAAACTACTGCAAGGAATCGGTCCACCTGAGCAAACAGGATCGTAATGTTGACACTCACTAACGACACTGATATGTGCCGTTCCTGGACGGATAGCCCTCCTGCACATCAAACAGTCCGAGTGACTGTTAGTGTCATTTAGTGTTGTCTGACCATTGACAAAGTACAACTATTTTTTAAGGCGCAAGTTAAGTAAATCCTTTTGCCCAAAACTGAAGGGGCGACACTTCTCCCTCCCCCCGTGATGCCAGGCCTGTCCCCATCCTATTCCATAATGTCATTATATATAATACCATACAACAGTGACCGATCCTTACTAACTGCATGCGTTAAAATTGCACAACAGCACATAGCAGGGGGCACATAGCCGCGATGTATTATCAATGTTAAATTTCAACTATAATATCGACAACATTAATAAACGCATACGTTGAGAAAATATCTAACCCAGCATATTTTCCGGTTATATACCACAATGCATTGCTAGTATTCGTTGGTCACCATTTTGGACACGTTTTTCAAACGTAGAAGATTGAAGTATTCACAAATATCTCAGCAATCCTCTTTTGACAAGTAAGTATGAATAATAATAATACTATCTGAATACAAACAGATCTTTCTTAATATTATTTTGATTAAAATAGTACGTGAATAAGCAAAAAATGGCACATAGGCACGTTTTGCCGTTTCTCTAATTATTCTTATTCTATGTTGTACTTTCAAACTTTGGGTACTCTTTAATTAGGACAGACTTTATTGCTCAACTGCTATGATGCAAGCCAAATTTTATACATTTATTTAAGCTTTGAGCTTAGTAAACCGTTCATTTTTTAGATTATACTAAAGAAGATATTAATCATCATTTATTTGGGAAGTAATATTATATAATTTTCTCCTAGCTGCGGTGCTGAAGTCCCTCCCTACATCAACAGAAAAAGAAATAAAGGAGCACGCAATGCGTTACTTGAAGAATGCATATGCAAGGCAGGGGGCCAGGAGATCTGGACACTGAAAATAATAGGTTTCTGGTTCTAACTGTTAGGAAAATTAGACAGGGTTTGCAAATAGTGGACAAAAATCGTCTTAACTTCCATTGTAATATTTTTTTTCTCGGAAATATAGAAGTTGTACATTTTAAAATTTATATTTGAATCAAAATGTGGTTTTGAGTTAGTGTGTTAATGTAATTAGTTTGTGTTTGTCATTACTATACTGTATATTGCCATGTTACCAGAATTTGTAGCTGAAGTTTAAGACTAGTTGTGTTTTTTATGATTATTGCCCATATGTTGATTGTTGATTGATTTTATACAATGTATAATTTGAAATACATATTTTTCAGGTGTGAATGTGTATTTTCAGAATAAATTTCTAAACCGTAAATCATTGGCTTGATTTACTAGTTTCTACACCTGTAAAACCTATCTTTGATGTATAATAGACCTCTACCCATATACGTATAATAGTCCTCTAAAGTTATCCGTATAATAGACCTCTAAAGTTATCCGTATAATAGACCTCTAACCATATACGTATAATAGTCCTCTAAAGTTATCTGTATAATAGACCTCTAAGCATATACGTATAATAGTCCTCTAAAGTTATCCGTATAATAGACCTCTAACCATATACGTATAATAGTCCTCTAAAGTTATCCGTATAATAGACCTCTAACCATATACGTATAATAGTCCTCTAACGTTATCCGGAACTCCAACCATATATGTATAATAGTCCTCTAAATGTATCCGTATAATAGAACTCCAACCATTTCCGTATAATGAACATCTAATCATAGACATATAATTGACGTATAACAATAGACTTATATCAGAATTTCATTCTAGATGAATTGTGGACCACATTTAGACGTCTAAGGTATGCGTTTAATAGACATATATTATACATCTTTTGCCCACTGGGATGGTAACACAGCAAGATCTTGTGCTAAGTCTCCTCCCTCTACCTCGTTATGTTCATTTGTTTCTACAGTACGTCTTCAGTTTCTCCATCCGTCTTGTACATTTCTACCTCTTAGTGCCTTGGCAAAACTGCACTGTCTTTTAGGACAGGATCTATAAATATGTTATTCTCCTCCACATCAATTACAAACTAGAGGATTCTTAAAGTCTGTCATTATGTGCCCTTTCACGCCACATCTTCTACTAATAATTTTATCACAAGTAGCTGCAGAATCGCACGGCTCACCACACCACCAACACACTAAAGGCTGACCTTGGTAATATAGAAAACCCTTTTTAATTCTAACGAAAAGGAGGCAGGAGGGTGAACTACCCCACCTTCCACTGAGGCATTACATCTAAGTCTTACTAGGAATCTCCTTTTTCCGGTCCAGATTCCTTCAGAGCCCACAATTTTCCTTCCTTTATCTTGAAAATCCACATATCGTTTAAAAAAAACATTCAATCTCCTCTTCAGGAACAAATGGATTAAACATTTGTAATATTAGCGGTCTTAATTCCCTAGCAAACAAGGGTTCCACCAAAAAAAAACATTCAATGGTTCCTTTTCCTTATACATTATAGCATGGTTCCATAAGAGCTGACAACATTCAGTCGAAGACAAAGTCCAGGCCATAATTCTCTTGATTGGAAAGTCTTGTAAACAAAAAACCTCTGACAGATTCAAAGCAAAAACTTTATAAATCACTAGTCTTTCGAAGTTCTCTCTGAGTAATAAGTCCTTTCTATCTACCAGGTTCTTCATCACGAAGTGCAAAGTGTCGCTCATCCGCGCCTCTCCTGGAACACAGGCTCCCCGTAAGTAGCTGTCTCACCCACAGGCACCATTGCAGTCCTTTGGAAGTCCCACCTTCCCCCCTTAGGCTTCAGCTAGGGCGATTCCAGTAGGTCTTGCTCTCTCTGGACGCACGGACTCTGCAGGCTTCTGGATAGCTCTCTTTCAACTCTCCTGTCACCTTCCCTCCTACCAGGCCAAGGCCAAGGCCAGCAGTCAAGCCACTTGCCAATTGATTTTAGCCAAAAGGCTGAGAAGCAATCTCAGATTACAACCTATTTGAACTGCTCTGGCCTACCCGATTGTTGGAATAGAGTGTTTGAGAGATTCTCAAGAATGGTGATTAGATGCCCTGTGTTGTAGGGGCCTATAGTGGCATGTTGGCCCCATGTTGGCTGATTGATTGCTGCACACAGTGTGACACATCCACAACTTATTTCGCAGCTGGGGAAAAATTAATATAGTATTGTCTGGAGATCATCTCCAGCTTTGCGCTCAATCACAATTAAAAACTGTGCAGAACTAAGTTGGATACCAGCTGAGTTTGGGCTTATTATGATGCTGAAGGCTCACGCATTGGTGTTGTTCTAATTAGCATGAACTGCAAGGGCCTCCAAATCTGAACATTTCAATTAATCTGATCAGTGTTAATATGTAGGTTAATATGTTGATACAGTATATACTGTAATTATTATTTTGTCTGTCTTGTATTTATATACAGATGCAGCCATTCAAAGTCCGCGGTATCTACCAACAAACCACTGCGGTGTACCGCGATATATGATTGACTGGCAAAAATGACCGACAGGGGCACTTGTGGTGCATTGGTCAGTAGTGAAAAGATTTAATAATTTAATCTCTTTACTGTGCACATTTTAATCTGCTTAGTATTGAATATTTATATGGAATTTTACCACTAAAGGGAAATTTTAGTAGCTGAGCATAAAAAGAATAGAAGCATAACGCATCTGAAGGTCATAAACGATATTAATTTAGCAACATAAACATATTACTGTATGTAAACTGTATTGTATATGGCTGGTCTTGGTAGTTTAAAGAAAAAATACACACCAGTCTTCCATTTCTCCCTAAACGTTTTAAACATCAAAGTCTTACATGTGGTTAATTCTGAAACGTTTTTACATGCTCCTTCTGACCATGTTACTGTACATTTATATACAGTACTTCGTGAGAAAAGTGATAGTTTTAAGCTTTTCTGTGAATACGCTCGATATTGGAGTAAACAAAAGCATACTTTTAGAATTTGATTAATAGGGAATATAATATGGAATCGCGTATCTAAAGAAATTAGTAACGATATAATTATATTCATGTACTGTAACACAAACAGTAGTATATACACATATACATTAATTTCCCTTTGGGATCAATAAAGTCTTAGCTATCTATCATATCAATTGATATGTGTATGGCTGTTTCACTACTTATCACATGACTGTGTCATTGGCGTTATGGCTTAAGTGACTGATTTATAAACTTGTGGTTGGGTGTTCAAATCTAGCTATTGCCATGGGTTTTCTTTTAACAAATAAACATTTATTTGAAAAATTAAAATAGCAATAGCAAAATAACAATATTATGGACTCTATTGCCTTTTTTATATTTCTAAATATCACAACATGTACGAATCTAAGTCATTTATTAAAAAAAACAAATAGTTTCAAACTGCTATTGATATCATTATCATCAATATGTGAAAAAAGAAGCGATACTCAGTGTGTCTCCTTCATAAATTTTCAGTTTACAGACCATACAAGATCATTTTTTATGAATAATGTCTTCCGTATCGCATTAAAATTGGAACACTTTTCACGGGTGTAAATCCACCTATTTTCTAACCGCTTTATCCAGGACAGGTAACAGTTTCACAACTCACCCTTCCCCCTGCCTGTCTGACTTTCTTTTTAATCCTTCTGTGCCTGAATCACAGCGGGTAAGACATTTTTCCAAGAAGGATCTGATGACGAGGAAGAAAAATCACCCGTTTTTCTTGCACAAAAAGTGGTTATTAACTATCGAAACCTGTTTTTATCGCTTTTAAAGTCATGCAATTTCTAAGTTTGCAGGAACACATCATTACATCTCATTTTTTTTAAATAAAACAATTCGATTGCCCACCCTAAGGGGCATTTATAATATTGTGGCATTATTATATAGGACGGACACAGTGACTCGTTGAATGAAAAACGGTGCTTTATTTTTCAGTACAGCTGAGTACAGAGAGACACACATACACACTTTTTCATTGACAAAAAGTAACGCCATACTCTCTTGTTTAACGCACACAGGCAGCTGAAGCACCACGTCTCTTCCTGTAAAAAGTCTTTGTCTCCTTTCTATGGCCACTGTAGTGCAGGCTCGTGGATTTTTTTGTAATGTGAACTCAGCCCAATACTTTGGTGTATTTATATTATAGGTTCATTGTCTTCCAATGAAAGACAAGTTCCTTTCGGCCAAGACAGTCAGGGGACAGTAGAAACTCGCCACACCCGGACACCCAGAATTACAGTAACTCAATCAACCTTAATAGCCTTGCAAATGAGCTCACACTGTTGGATATATACTCGACGCTCCAGAGATGTCATATTTTACTGTACATGTCAAACCGGTTGCTTTCTATTGCAGATGTGCTCCCGCCGAGACTTTTTTTCCTCATAGCATTTTACACTTAGTTTAAACTACTGAGTGAAATAGGTTTAATAAAGGTGGGTAGCCACATACAGCATGCGTAGGCTGCAAAGGAACAGGTAATAGGATTATTCCATGCTGAAAAGAGAAGAAAGACAACACAACGTTTCAGCCGTTTCAGGCTACACTGTTCTGCTTCCTATGGTGATAAACTGGTTTTTCACACGAAGCTGTATTGAGCAGTATTTCTTGCATTGTGAACATATGTACACAGCGGTCCCCCCGGGTTCCAGTTAGTGCGTAATTACGCACCGATGAAAAACTGGAGGTTTTAAAAAAGAGAATTAGCTCACTGATAGTTTTATGTGGAGGTTGTGAAGAATTTCACATGTGGTGGTCTTTAAAATGCATTTGGTTTGAAGGCTTTCTGTATTTCTCTTCCAAAGATATGGACAGAAGAATATTTGAGCGTGGTAAAAAAAAATGGCTCATAAACGACATAGTGAAGGCTGTGAAAACAGCCACATGTACTTTGTACACACAGCAAGTGTTTTTGTAACTCTAGGGAGTTTCGTGAAAAAGCTACAGGCATGCCAATTGTAATTGTTTTTATTTTTAAATACGTTTTAGAAAAGTGTCATCTATACAAAAAAGTTGCATTTAATACCACTCAATATTAATATATTAATAGGGATAAGCTCTCTATTAAAGCTCAGATCAAAGATCAAGCACAGATCAAACAGCAAGATCTCACAAACTGGGACTGATCTGTGATGTGTTTGAGTGTGAATTGTGGTGCTCTAGCGACTGAAAAAATAAATAAAAACCGGTTTAACAACTCTTAAGCATACTGTAGTTTTTGTTAACACAAGTTTATCAGTGAAAAGACCACAGGCATTTTTCCACCCCCCTACATTCTCAGAGTAGAATAGAATTTATTATTAGCACATTTCATTACAGTGCTAAATTTAATATTATTGATCACTAATAGTTTATGCTAACACCTAACTTTCTTAATTAGATGTATTTGAAACAATGAACTGAGTGTAACATAGCATTCAGAAATACAATCGAGAATAGTTTTGTGGTGTATGTATAAATGAAACTTTTCTAAAATGTATAACAAAATTAAAGACAATTAAAATCTGTAATCTTTCCATCTGTAATGTCATTAGAAAGTACAATAAGTTCCTGCTTTGTCTAACAATGGTATCAAAAAGTTGTCTGAGTGCTGTGCTTAATGATAATCAAGGGACTTGAATCAAGACGATCTACTAAGTTATGAATGCAGATGCAATTGGTACTTTACGGCCATTGTGCAATACCGAGCTCCACGCTTCCTCCCTCTCTCGGTGCCGCCTCCCCCTCTGATGCAGCGCAGTGGGCGGCACGCTGTTTTCAGAGCCTGTGATTGAGGAAAAAAAGAACTGCTGATCTGTTCTACATACAGTACCAGGAAGAGAACAGAATATTATTTTTTCTATTAGAAATGTGTATTTTAAACGTTTATTTAAGAAGTAAAAACCTTCCAGCGTACACAGAGATTCTAAGCTGATCACGAGGAAGAAACATCACCCGTTTTTCACACATAAAAAGTGGTTATTAACTATCGAAACCTGTTTTTATAACTTTTAAAGTCGTGCAATGTCTAAGCAGGAACACATCATTATATCTTGTTTTTGCTTTATTTTTTAAGAATTGAAAAAACAACCTAATTTTAAAGACCTCTACTTATGAAAGTTTTTGCAGCCTGTACATAAAACTATATACAGATGCAGCCATTCAAAATGCGCGGGCGATACCGCATTATTTTGCGGTGCGCTTTACGCAGTCTACCGCGAGTTACCGGTAAATACCGCTAGTTACTGTAAATTCTCCTATAATACCGCAAGCAAAATAATAGTATCCGGAATTTCCGCAAGGTGGAGCTTATAAAGCTCAACCTCTCATGTTTGAGCTGTCGCCATCAAAGTCTTTAACGAAGATATTACTAATAGTATTAATAATGAATGACCTTGGACAAGCTGTAAACTCAAAGTATTGCCCTGGTCCACATTCTTTTTTTCATTGACCATCTTTGTAAAAGTAACACCACAGCATTTCGCAATCACGCATTTGTTTCCAATCATGCAAAGTACAGTCATTTTTGAGAATCGATTCACCATGCCTTTCACATGCTCATAAAAGAGATTGATTTAGGAACATAAACATATTACCGTATGCAAACTGTACTGTATACAGTATGTATATGTATATTTAATGTCTTAACTGTGCCCGTTTAAGTATTGAATATTTATATGGAATTTTACCACTGAAGGGAAATCTTAGTACCTGAGCATAAAAAGAATAGGAGCATACTGTAACGCGTGTGAAGGCCATAAACGATATTAATTTTGGAACTTAAACATACAGTATATGGCTGGTCTCGGTACTTTAAAGAAAACATACACACCAGTATTCCATTTCTCCCTAAACATTTTAACCATCGAAGTCTTTAACTAACGTGATACTGGAGTCAACAAGCATACTTTTAGAATTTGATTAAAAGGGAATATAATATGGAATATCTAAAGAAATTAATAACGATATAATTATATTCATGTTGCAAAAAAACTGCAACGGACATAAAAACTCCCTTGCTTTTAACAGAGCGTTCCATAATTTCTAAATACGAAAATTATTTAAACTTCGACACTTATCATTCAACCAGAGCTCGAAATATCACAAGGATCCCCAAGAGCACAGCAAAGACTGTATTAAAAGAATCGCGTATCTAAAGAAATGAATAAGATATAATTATATTTGTGTACTGCGACAGGGCTGTGTAGGGCTGTTTTACCTCTTTCTTCATGTGACTCTATTCAAAAGCCATTTAGCAAAGAGGGGATGAGAAGAGTGACAAACTAGTATACTTTAGATCTTTTTTTCTGAACCGGGGAAAATCTGATCATGTTTCTCTATAACAATAATAAAAAACATTGCCACACCCGGACTGTTAAACCAACGCATTAGCACGTCAAAGCCCATTGAGGAGCCGGGCGCAATAATTGTTTTGTCCCTTGATTTACTGATCTGCATTAATTACAGAAATCGAGTTCCTGCTCTTTGCAGATGACCTGGTCCTGCTGTCGCCCACAGAACAGAGGCTGCAGCAGAACCTGGCACTGCTGGAGCAGCACTGTCAGACCTGGGCGCTGACAGTCAATCTGGACAAGACCAGAGTTATGGTTTTCCAGAAAAAAAGCCAGACCTCCCTTAGTCTTCCTGAAATTGTCGGATTATGAGTGAATAAAAGCATCTTATTAAAAACACGTTTGCATTTGTTTGGGAGCTATATTATGTATTTTTCATATGTAAGATATAATGATGTGTTTCCGCTTACACATTGCACAACTTTAAAAGCTAGAAAAACAGGTTTCGATTCACATTATCTGGCGAGCCTTGTTTTGTCAAAGGACAGCACAAAAAAAAACAGACAATACACGGGGGGGGGAGGGCAAGCGAGAGAGAGAGTTTTTTACCCTCTGTCAAAAAAAACCAAATCACCCGGGGCAGAGACTCTGGGGGGATCATTGTGTGGTACAGAACGGAGCTCAGTCAATCCAAACAAGTTCAGTAGTAAAGAGAGAAAAGTCAACAATTGATTTAAGGACGATCTGTCAAAGTGCAATGAAATACAATACTGTTGTTGTTGCTGTTATTGTTGTTTTTATCCTGTAAAGCGTTTTGAGAAGCCACCTTTAAAGGCGATATGTAAAAGCGCTGATTCTTATGGAATGTGTTCCGCCGGGGATTCAAAAAAACTGCAATGGACATAAAAACTCCCTTGCTTTTAATAGAGCGTTTCATAATTTCCAACTACGAAATTTATTTAAACTGCGACACTTCCAGAGCTCGAAATATCACAAGGATCCTCTAGAGCACAGCAAAGACTGTATTAAAAGTATACTAGTGACAAACTAGTATACTTTAGATCTTTTTTTCTGAACCAGGGAAAATCTGATCATGTTTCTCTATAACAATAATAAAAAACATTATTTTACATATCACCTTTATGTGATATCACCTTAAGGACAGCACATACAAGGGTTAATTGCACAATGGACCGCGCAAAGAAATTTAAAATAGTCTTCTTTAGGTGTGAGGGCAGGAGTGGATCGCAGAAGGCATAATCAGCAAATTAGGAAAACAAAGAACAGGACAGGTGAGACGTTTATCCAGAGAGCGAGTGATCAGAAAAAGGAACAGCTGTTACGCCCAGGTTTTACGCTCTCTCTCTGCTGAATGAATAAAAGCATTTTATTAAAAACGCATTTGCGTTTGTCTGGGTATTTACTTTGTAATCTGTGGTTTACATCTACTGTATTGCTTTGAGATGCCACTTTTAAAGGTGATATGTAAAATAAAGTTTTTTATTATTGTTATAGAGAAACATGATCAGATTTTCCCTGGTTCAGAAAAAAAGACGATTAAAATCTGTAATCTTTCCACTTGTATGTCATCAGAAAATACAAGAAGTTTCTGCTTTGTGTAAGGATGGTATCAAAAAGTAATCTAAGTGGTGAGAAAGCTGTGCTCCTCAAAGCGCTTTACAGGATAAAAACGATAACAACAATAGTGTTAAGCTGGGCAAACGATTTTTTTATAGAAATACAAAATGAGATATAATGATGTGTTCAAGCTAAGACATTAACGAGTACAACCCCCCTCTCTGCGGGAGTGCTGGCTGTGACGAATTAAACCGGTTTCACAGGTATTTTCAAAGTAGAAGGGGGCGAGATTTCCAGCGAAAGACACCTCCCCCCTCCAAAGCCAAGGAAGTACAGTACTTACTAGTTAAGAAAGCTAGGCTCCCCAATGAAATTGCTTTAACATGCTAATGAGTTGGTGTAACAGTCCGGGCGTGGCAAGCTTCTAATGTCAACTCGACTCGATTGGAAGACAATGAACATATTCTAGCCCTAAATGAATTAATAGCAAACATGGTTTACATAAAAGACATTTTTCCAAGAAAGTTTATAATAATACGATCTATAGTTGAAATCTGAGCCTAAATAAAAAGAAAAGGCATTTTCAGAGAGCAATTACGCTGTGTTTATGTAGAAAAAGTGATTAGGTTTATGAGCAATCTAATTACTTATTCGTTTAAAACGCTATTTAAAATAAAGTTTATTATTAATTTGCTGGACAGAGCGGTGAACATTATTATGGATAAGACAAAGATAACGATCCTGATCAGTTTAGAAATCTGTGTACGCTGTAAGGTTTTTACTTCTTAAGCTTTTAAAATCCACGTTTCGAATAGAAAGAAATCATCTTCCTGGTACAATATGTATAGCAAACCAGCACGTCTTTTTTCTCCAATCAGAGGGGTTAGACGCTTGGTTAAAAGCAAAGGAGATTGTCTGTTATAGTGGACATAAAAACAAGAGTTCACTGGCATTATATCCTAGAAGAAACAGACCGGCGCCAGACCGGGAGAATGCAGCGTAAAAGAAAATGCCTGATGAACTAGGGATTGGACAGTTTCCAAGTGCTTGTACAATCGATGGAAATGTTCAAATAAATGTGCAAAAGAAATAAACAAAATAATCATTTATTTCTTTATCATATTGGCTAGCTAATGTCCTCTCTTTGCTAGTTAGTGGCTGTGTTTCTGCGTTGTGTAGCAACGGGTGACTGTTCTCAGGCAGAAGATGTAAACAGCTTAATTTTCGTGTTAAATAATTTTTTTAAATTAAAATTCATTCTATACAGCAATCGCATATTTGGGTACCGTTTCATAAAACTTTCATGCTTAAAATGTTTAGGGAGAAATGGAAGACTGGTGTGTATTTTTCTTTAAACTACCAAGACCAGCCATACACAGTACAGTTTACGTACATACAGTAATGTTTATGTTCCTAAATTAACATCGTTTATGACCTTCAGATGCGTTATGCTCCTCTTCTTTTTATGCTCAGCTACTAAAATGTCCCTTTAGTGGTAAAATTCCATATAAATATTCAAAACTAAGCGGATTAAAATGTGCACAGTATAGACATTAAATGATTAAATCTTTTCACTACCAACCAATGCACCACGAGTGCCCCTGTCGGTCATTTTGGCCAGCCAATCACTTACCGCGGTGTCCTACGGTGCCCCGCGGTGGCTTGTGGGTAGATTACCGTGCCGCAGGTTTGTACCGCGCATTTTGAATGGCTGCATCTGTACATAATACTGCTGACAGCAGGAACATTCCTATTCTTTACTCAGCAGCTTATTAAAAAAAGCAGCCATGCTGTTCAAACTGTGTTTTTTTACACAGAAGAGTGACACAGCTTCGCGTTGTGAATCTGTTTTTCCATGTTTACAAAGAAAGTGGACTGCAGTAATACTACCTGTTATATAGATACATATATTTAGATATTTAGATCCTCAGTGCTTGTACGATCGATGGAAATGTTCAAATAAATGTGCTAAAGAAATAAAAAAAACAGTCATTTATTCCTTTATCATATTAGCTAGCTAATGTCCTGTCACAAGTTAGTTACTTGTGGCTGTGTTTCTGCGTTGAATAGCAACGAGGGACTATATTCTCAGGTGGAGGAATGCAAACAGCTTAATTTTTGTGTTAAATAAATTTTTTTAATTAAAGTTCATTCTATACAGCAATCGCAGATTTGGGGACCGTTTTATAAAAGCAATAAGTCACTCGAGGCCTGTGCTATATCGTGGATATAGTCACAGTTAAAAGGGTTGCCGGCCCTCTGCATCTCGTCGGGCCTAACAACACCTTTTAACTGTGACTATATCCATGATATACTGTAGCACGGCCTCTCGTGCCTTATTGGTTAAATAATTAGATTCTGAAAAGTATGAGTTTCTTTTACTGCGATAACAAGCGCAAGTATTCATGGAAAATGATAATCACTTAACTCACTTTGAACGTTTGTGACATTTAGAAAAACAACAAATTCAATATAGTGTTGATCATATTTAGTCAGTTATAATAGTAGCAGTTTTAAATTATTCGTTATTATTAATAAATGACTTAGCTTCGAACTTGTGATATTTTGAAATATAAAAAATGTCACTATATTGTAGTGTCCATAATATTTGCTATTTTAGTTTTTCAAAGAAATAATAAAATATTTCTGCATAATTAATTATTTATGATAAAGGTGGTAGGTTGTGTACTTTTGTCCAACTGAGCAATCTTGCTTTCATAAAATATACCAACTTTTTAATGTATGATGATTAATTTAGCGGTAAGGCTTATTAAAGTACAGGAAATAAGTTTGCTGCTCCCTTGCCAGTTCCTCTCTCTTTCATCTCAGTGGTGCTTGATACAGAGAGGCCATTGTATTTGCTTCACATTTAAGATGTTTTTCTAGCCAATAGAGTGTCCTGATAAGGAACAACTCTCAATGCTGAGATTCTCCAGCAATCTTAATAAATGGTCATCTCTGGTGCCTTAAAGTCTGGAAAATTCCAAGGGAGACTCATCCCAAGTTGTTTACAACTCTAAGGTCAGAGTGCATTGTTAGTTATCATCAGCCAATCAGGAACTGGTAGGGCAGGGTAACCCCATGTGGGCCTCGGATGCCCATGAAACTTTCAACCAGTGAACAATCGTAGTTCCTCCATGTAAAACAGACAGCACAGGGCTTCCTCTCAGCGCCTCCTGGACATTTATCGACTCAGCTTCTCCTGAACATCCTCAGACTCAGCTCGGACAATCACGTAATGGCCAGTGTGTCCTTTCCTTTGTTCTAAGAGTCGAGAACGGAGGTTGCCAGTGCGTAACCAAAGGATCCACCCGAGGTTAGCCCAGCAGCAAGCCTTGTGAACCCACCGCTAACGCTCACCTGATCAACAAGTGAACTACGGTCGGAACTGTGGACAGCTGAATCTAAGTATTCAGAACTAACGCTACATCAGGAATGAACCGGTCTTCTTCCTGTCTAAAGAGTGTGACCTGCTTGGACCCTCAGTCACTTTTCTCCTGTGCAGAACTCTGCTAGTAAGCCAGAACTAACCAGCCGGTCATCAGAGAGCCCACTGCTAGAGCATCGCAGAATCTCTCCCTCCTTCTCCCCCACCTCACGCCGGAACAGCATTGCCTGGCACCGAGCCAGAGGATGCCAATTGGATGCAGCAACAGCTTGTCACTGTTCCCTTGTGTCCGCTGGGGATCTGAATCCACATGGATTGGGTGAGTATTCAACAATCTGCATTATAGCTTGAGAATTCAATTGTTACCTCAACCTTAGTTGATCAATTGAATTCCTATGAGTGATGTTCTTGCTTTTGAGTATCTAGTTTAGAAGTTATAATCCAAGTTCATTTACAAAACGGTCTAAATGAATGATATACAGTACTGAATGTATGTCCCTCTTGGTATTTGTAACTCTTCGTGATTGAATATATACCTTTTGTATTCTGCTAACCCTCACGATAAGATCTGTTATGTTTATATGCACATTTTATGCATAAATTAAATGTATTCTCGTGTATTAGTATCCGTGTGTGTGCGTTGTTTGAGTTACCCCCCAAGGTTGATTCTAATAGCCATCAAAGAATCATTTTGTGACTTACTGCTACAATTAATAATTGTCCCAGTTAAGCACAAAACCCCAACATTTACTGGAGCCTCGTGAGAGGATACCTACATTAACATGCAGTTTAATTTTAAAGGTCTAAAAAGTATACAACTTAAATTCTTAATTGAATAAAGATTGTCCCTCAGCAGTGATCTGGATTCGAAACCAGATGTTTTCTGGTGACAGCTCAAATGCTGTACAGGAGAGGTTAAGCTTTATTAGCTCCACCTGCCAGTTTTACAGGGTGATTCCAGATACTATTAACATAATCTAATTTGCTTACGGTATATTGAGGTAACTGTGACGCCCACCGCATTGTACCACAACATACCCCGCTTGTTTTGAATGGCTGCATCTGTATAACTGAATGTCCATCAAAGTTTAATGTTAGTATTAATTTTGAACTGCATTTATACTCAAATATACCAGAGGAGGGTACATAACTACGAATTAAATACCCAATTGTAATTAATCATAAAACATATGAGTACAGCAGCTGTATGTTTTAATTGGAACATGAATTGTATTACAGTGGCTTTTATTTCCATTGATAAATGATATAGATTCACATGTAGGTCCTTCAGACAAATAAGCAAACATATAGCTATTTTGGTTTTATGTATAGGCTACATTTGTGTCTGCAATACTTTAAAGGTAAATCTTGTGCACTTTCAGGGGCTACATTTGTTGCACTTCATTAAAGAGTCTTTTTCATTTGAGGATTTTTTGTTTATGGATTCTTGTAAGATAGTGAGTTACAGATATGTTTAGTAATGACTTACAAAGGCATGTACTGTATATTCTTTACAGCAGAGTTAGTAAATTGTTACAACAAGGACCAGCTAATGTCCAGTAGCATTACCAATTTTATTTCTTAAACAGAACTAGCATTCATATAAGGAGCTGGTACATAGACATGGATTTAATCTAAAAGTAATATATGCAGTATATATCAGGAAACTTCTGTAACAAATATTTTTTCAGGTCATCTGGTTATCACTGGTCATCTGACATTATGAGCCTTTGGAATTATATTAAAAAAGCATTTTGTTTGCCTCTCATTTGGTCTGTGTACCCCGAGCCAGCAGCACTACTGTGGCATGAGTAGTCCTACACACCTTTGCTATCGAATGGGTAGAGCCACCTGTTCCATCTCCAAGACACTCTATTTCAACATGACTTCTTCAACAAAGTTGATATTTCTGTCACAGCCACAGGACACAAAATGGTCAGTGTTCCGAAGAACTGTAATAAGTATTCACTTTTAAAAAGGTGAGGACAAGAGTTTTTTTCTATATTTCCCTACACAGATGCAGCCATTCAAAATGCACAGTACAACCTCGTACCGTGCAAAATTATCCACAGTTCACCGCGTTTTACCACAGTATGTGATTGTCTGGCTAAAATGACCGATAGGGGCACTCGTCTGAATGCGTCTGAAGGTCATAAATTATATTAATTTAGGAACATAAATATATTATGTAAACTGTATATGGCTGGTATTGGTAGGTTTAACAAAAAATACACACCAGTATTTTACTTTCTTCCTAAACATTTTAAGCATCAAAATCTTTCATTCAGTTACATACTGTGGTTATTTTGGAAACGTTTTTACGTGCTCCTTCTGACTATATTAAGTTTATATACTTCATAAAAAGTTATAACGTTTTAACATTTCCTATGAATATTTGCACTCGATATCGCAGTAAAAAATGCATAATTTTTAGAATTTCATTAATAAGGATTATAATATTGAAACGCATATCTAAAGAAATTAATAACTATATAATTATATTCATAAAGATCAAATTATCACAGTAGTACAATTTTTTTGTAAATGTCTGTATCAGTTTGGTGTGATGGCTTAGGTGTGTGCCTTGCATGCTGAAGGTTGGGGGTTTAAACTCAGATGTAACCATGATATTTCTTTTAAAAACTAAAATAGCAAATATGGACACTTTTTGGACACTTTATTGACATTTTTGAAATTTCTTAATATCACAACATCTTTGAAGCTAAGTTTTTTATTAATAACAACAAAAAATTTCAAACTGCTACTGTACTGCCACTACAATAAAGCTTCTGGGAAATACATTTGTCCTGCATCAAAGTTTAACTTGTTCAGAGCGTCCTACATTACAAATTCCAAGCGTTTCAGTTTGTCTATTGCTACAATATCGACAGCAATGTACTTAAAAGGAACATGTCAAAATGTTTCCAAAATAAGTACAAGTGAACGAATTGAGGGATTTGATAATAATAGAGAAATCATAACAATGACCCCATGTTGCTAATCACGCATACCCATCTATACTGTAATCCACATTCTTTGTAAACACATTTTATTTTTAATTTGACTCATTTAGGCATGAATTGTGAGAGAGTGATAGATGGAGACAAATAATGTCAGTTACCCTCAGTCACCTGAACAGCTGATGCACTGAAGAATGCCTGAAGGATTAGCCCATTAAGAGCGAGTGTTTTTTAAAAAACCCGAGGGGAAGGAAAAGGGCCCACGTTCATTTTTTTCACTGACAAAGTTAATTTGTGGTGCATTGGTTGTCAGTGAAACAATTTAATCATTTAATCTCTTTACTTTTAATCTGTTTTAATATGCTAAATGTTGAATATTTACATTGAATTTTACAACTAAAGGGACATTTTAGTAGCTGAGCATAAAAGTGGAAGTGGAAACAGTCACCAGCTTTAGGTTTTGGGGAATTCACATCTCTAAAGATCTAACCTGGACTGTGAACACTGACTCTATCATGAAGAAGGCTCAGCAGCGCCTTTATTTCCTGAGGTGCCTCAAGCGATGTCTCAGTACCTTTGTTGGTGAATTTCTATCGCTGCACCATCGAGAGCATCCTCACCAACGGGATCACCGTGTGGTATGGCAGCACCTCTTCTCGAGAGAGAAAGGCACTGCAGAGAATGGTCAATATGGCCCAGAAGATCATTGGCTGTGGTCTCACCGAGATTAAACAGCTCTATGAGGACCGCTGCCATGGTAGAATTCTGGCCATCACAGAGGACAGTCACCACCCCGGGCACTTACCACCAGATTCTTCAATAGCTTCTATCCACAAGCAGTGCGATTGGCGAACACATTTAGCCATCCCTCTCGGACCACACCTACACCATCTACCTCATTATGATTTCTTATTTATTGCACATCTCCAGTCATTGTTTACACGCCTGTATTGTTTACATTCATACTGTCTATATGTTTACTTGTACATTGTCTACTGTTTGTTTGTATATTGTCTTAATGCACTGTTTGCGCTTTGTGTTTTTACACTTGTTTTACAATCGAGAGACTTTCTGTAAGTAAGAATTCCATTGTACCAGTATATGTACCGGTTACATATGGCAATAAAGTTCAAGTTCAGGTTCAAAAAGCGCATCTGCAACGTAAAACAACTGGTTTGACATGTACAGTAAATGTAAGACCTGTGGCGCTTTCAATGCATATCCTACAGTGTGAGCTCATTTGCAAGGCTATTAAAAAAGGTTGATCAAGTTAACAGTCTGGGTGTGGCGAGTTTTGTCTGTTTCCAGCCAGTCTTGGGCGAAAGGAACCTGTGTTTCATTGGAAGGTTCATCTGTTCTACTCGTACATGAGAATAAAGGGGAAAGGGAAAAGTGCCCGCGGTCAATTTTTCACTGACAGACAAAATTGTGTTGTGTTAACAAACACTCTGCTTAACAGAGCCGATTGTCAGAGCAAGGTGACTTTCTGCTATCTAAACCATTTTTTACAGCTTTTAAAGTCACGCAATGTTTGAAGTAGGCAGGAACACGTCATTGTATCTTATTTTTTATGTCCTTTTTTAAAATAAATATGGAGCAACCAGCAATCAAATGTCCTGTTTTTTCTTAACACTCATTTTTCCATACTGTAGTTTGAGTCTTTGTGTAAGCTGTAAGTTCTTTTTACTTCTTAAGTAAACATTTGAAACACTTTAATTTTGTAAACGCAACACAAATTCCGTACAGAAATAAAATAATGTTTTCTACAGGTGTTAAGCAGATTAGCAGGTGGCTGACAAAATAGCGCACCGTCCACCACTGCCCAGTGATATAACTTTAATATTGTAACGCATATGGCCATCATTGCAGGTTGTTCGAGCCGGCTTACCAGTGCAGTGACGTCACCGCCCTTCCCTGTGAATAGCAGGGACCATAGCCGTCTGGCTGACGGGAGATTTCCCTCTATCTCAACTGACTGGGTCCATGATGAGTGACGCCGGAGGCCTGGGTTTGAGTCCTCAGCGGTGGGGGGCCAACCTGAGGGAGCAGCAGCAAGGGTGCATACCTGTGTGAGAGTGCTACAATATAAACAAGGTCTAGTACCTGGTGCAGTTTAAAAAAATACTGCATATATTTTGAATTAATCGAAACACCTGATCATCTACTGTAAAGCTTTCAGTGCTTTGTTTGTGTATATCCCAATCGCAGCAGGGGCAGGGTGCGTGGGGAAAGGTTTAGGCTGCAATTGCAATTGAAATTTTGCTGCCTAAGTGAATTCTCGTACTTGACTGAGAAAACTTTAGAGAACTAGAGAACATTTTTTATTTAAAAAAAATTGTAAATATGATGTTTACATTGGTGCTTTTATAGTCACATTAACATTGGAATGTTCTTACAAGTCTAAAAGAGGCAATACACAACGTGTTTCCTCTTTAACTCTTCAGTTTACAGAGAAATTCTGCCAGAGTCACACAACATTGTCCAAAAATACTCTTCTTGTGTCTAATTTCTAGTTTAGCAGGATTTGCACGATAAGCACATTGTTTAATGTGGTTGACATTACCCACTTCTACATCGCTGTACAACACAGGTTTGAGTCGGAGTGTCTGTTAATAAAAGAGAGCGCATTCCAATACATAAAACTACTGCAGGATTTCTTTATCCGTTTCAGCTAAATGAGGGGAATTAAGTCAGTCAGAATCTCGGAGTGCCAATTGTAAAAATAACTTTTCTTCCCTCTCTTGTTTAACTTAAAGAATTTTGTGAAGAAATCCTTAATCACAATACCAACACTTAATTTATCCAGATACACAAATTCATGTCAGAGCCAAGAACAAGCTATAATAGTGGACTATTTGTATGTATTCACCATAGAAAGTAATACTCTGATTACGCTTTGAACCATTGGGTGCAGTGCTTTGTCCATTACCACTATAAGGACAATGAAAGTTTTTTTAAATAAACGAATGTCAAAATGTTTCCGATAATGTCCACCTGTGATATTTTAGCTGCTTAGTTACACTATTCCATATTCATATAACTATCAAGTGATGTTAAATCACTACAACATTTATCTTTTTACAATAACAGCAAGTGGTGTTCTTGCGCTGTATTCCTAGAAAAGGATAAAAAGTTAGGTAATGCATATGGCCACCATTGCAGGTTGTTCGAACCGGCTTACCAGCGTGGTGACGTCACCGCCATTCCCTGTGAAAAGCAGGGACCACAGCTGTCAGGTTGATGGGAGATTTCCCTTTAGCTCAAGTGGCTGGGTCCCTGTTGAGTGACGCCGGAGGCCCGGGTTTGAGTCCCCGACGGTGGGGGGCTGACCTGAGGCAGCAGTGGCGAGGGCGTGAACCCCATAGCGTTACAGTTATAACTTTTTATGAAGTACACAATATGAGCTTAATAATGTTACAACAAGCACGTTATAACCAGAACCCACTAAGTTACCAAAATATTTATGAATAATGAAATTATTTATGATGAAGGTGGAAGGTTGTGTGCTTTTGTCAAACTGAGTAATCATGCTTTTATAATATATACCGACTTTTTAATGTTTAATGATTAACATGCTGTAATACACAGTTTACAATTATTAAAAGTCTAAAGAGTATACGACTTAAATTCTTAATTGGTAAAAGATTGTCTCTCTGCAGTGACCGGGATTCGAAACTGTCGTTTTCTGGCAACAGCTCAAATGCTATACAGCAGACGGATACTATTATCATAATTCAATTAAAATGCGGTATAGATAGATAATACTGTATTAATCCCGTAGGGAAATTGATGAAATGCGGTATAATGCGGTATGATGCACCACACCAACCGAATATTAATGCAGCGTACTTCAAACATTCTGAATGGCTGGATCTGTATTTGTCTACACAACTTATTCTCTTTACCACTAAATCACCAATATACCTGCTTTCCCTTGAAAACCACAAGTGTACTGTAGGTTCCCATCACAACAAAAAAGCTAAGAAATCTATGTGATCAAACTCAGATGTTACAGACCACATTTAAAGCTCATCGGGATATTTGAAAATTTACTATGACATACTAAAGACTCTGCATGCATTTGCTGTAATTCAGCAACTAATAAAGTTAAACTTCATCATAACAAATTACACTTATTTTAATAAACACATATTAATAAACTTCATTATAATAACCAAAAATTAAACATAGAAGTGTTTTAAAACAAGTACCATCAGATCAAATTTCAAAACAAACACACCCACATTTTACAAAAATAAACTCCCCTGCTGTATATCCCCAGAGCCTATCCTGGCAAGCAACAGGCACAAGGCAGCATACACCCAGGATGGGATGCCAGTCCATCGCAGAACACACACTGGCACAAACTCACACACATTCACACTAGGGCCATTTTTTCCCAACAGCCAAATAACATACCAGTATGTCTTTTGACTGTGAGAGGATATTGGAGCACCTGGAGAAAACCCACATGAACACAGGGTGAACATACGCTCCATGCACAGAGCACCCCAGGAACTGAACCCAGGGCTGTAGCATGGCAAAGCAGCATTGCTAACCAATGTACTACCTTGCTGCATCCTTTATCATTCCATTTGAGCAATTTAATTCCTAATATTCTCAACATGTTGCTGTTTTAGGAGTTCTTGTTATTTATGGCTTAATACATGCTACTGTACGTATGGATGCTGATGTGGAAGAGAGAGGGAAAGGCTGTTTCCTTAAGCCAGCACTGTAAAATAATTTATCCTCAGTGAGATGCTGACATCTTATTGTGGGTTTCTAACACTATGTATAGTTCCATCCACACAGTGCATTTACTTCCATCCATTTTCTAATCTCTTTATCCAGTACAGAGGATTTGGATCCTATCCCAGAAAGCAACGGACGCAAGGCAGAATACACCCTGGACATAGTGCCAGTCCATCACAGGACAGACAGACACAAACACGCACACACACCAGGGCCAGTTTTCCCATAAGCCAATCAACCTACCAGTATGTTTTGGACTGCAAGAGGAAATCATATCACACATATGGAGAAAACCCACTGAACCCAGAGAGAACATGCAAACTCCACACACACAGGATGGCAGGAATTGAACCTAGGGCTCCAGTGCTGCAAGATAGCAATGCTAACCACTTCACCACCATTAGAAATGGATGGATAGCTTAGTTATCTTTCTTGTTCACAGGTTTGCATGCATAATTTAATTTAGAAAGCCACTGAGACAGCTGGTACTATTGTTGTATTTATGAAAAAAACATACAGAAAGCATGCTAACAACTGTGCTGTCCTATTCCTTTGGCCCTCAGCCAAGCGGGTTAAGCCAAGTATTCACATCCCAATAAACTATTCTAATTTTTCCCAACCTTTCGGCTGCTGTCATTCCTCATGAATGGCTATTTTAACCTATAAAATAAGCTTTTTTTTCTAGAGCCAGTCAATTTGAATGTATAGGGCTTCAGCAGCCATTTTTGCTGCAGAATGTTTTGTTAGTGAATTAGTGAATTTTCATTGTAAAATTTTAAAATGAACGCACTTTCTCAAGGTAAGGTAAAATGGTATATATGTATTTTAGCAAATTGTTGCTTTTGAGCTTGTATTCCATGAATTATAATGTGAATAAAGACATTTTATACTCAAAGGTCCATTGCACAGACGTCTTTGATGGGTTAAAAGACAGAGCTAGGCTGGATTTGTCTGTGAATGGATTTGGCAGCTGCTTGCTCCATGATGGGAGGGTCCTGGTGCATACAGAAGAGAGAGAAGAGAGCATTGCATAACCTTGATGGACAGTTCTGCTAGGACTGAACTGACTGAACTTTATTCTTGAAATAACTCTAAAAAATAATCTGTGCACAGTTTGTTTTCCTGGGTCCGGCTGGGTCCAGCTAGGTTCCATAGGGGGGGACTTGCTTGTGTAGTGTGCTCTCACGAGGCACCAGTTCTGTAGGGGTTTGGGCATTTACTGGGACAATTATTAATTGTGGCAGTAAATCACAAAATGATTCTTTTAACGGTCTTAGAATCCAACCATGCGATATAACTCAAACAACGCACACACACAGGTACTAATACCCGAGGATACATTTATTAATACATAGAATGTGCATGTAAACCTAACAGATCTTAGGGTTAGCAGAATACAAAAGGTATATATTCATTCAGTCACAAAGAGTTACACATATCAAGAGGACATACGTTCAGATTATCATTCATTTAGACCGTTTCATAATTGAACTTGGTTACAACTTCTACACTAGATACTCAAAACAAGTACACAACTCTTAGGAATTAAATTGATATCAACTGGTTGAGGTAACAATTGAATTCTCAAGTAGTAATGAAGAATGTTGAATACTCATCCAATCTCTGGGGATTCAGATCTCCTGCAGACACAAAGAAGCAAAGGCACACTCGTTGCTGTCCAATCCGCGCTCTCTGCCATTCCTGCGATGCGCTGCTGATGCTCTCTGAAGACTCGCTAGTTAGTACTGGCTGAAACTAGCAGAGTTTGTGCACAGGAGAGAAGACTGTGGGTCCCAGCAGGTCGGGAAGAAGACCAGTTCGTTCCTGATGAAACTCTAGTTCTGAATACAGATTCCGCTGTCCACAGTTCCGACCTGTTCACGAGGCTTACTGCTGATTCTAACCTCGGGTGGATCCTTTGGTTACACTGGCAACCTCTGCTCTTGACTCTTAGAACAAAGGAAAGTCCTGCACTCGGACACACTGGCCGTTATGTGGTGGTCCGAGCTGAGTCGGAGGATATTCAGGAGGGGAACTGCAAGAATGTCCTGTGCTTGGGAACTGTGTTCCCTTGGGAACTGTGCTTCCCAACTGTTCTGCCCCTGGGCACCATCCTGCCCTGGAATTGTTCTACAGGCTCTCTGTGTTGCCTGTTTTTACCTGGAGGAACTGCAGGACATTCATTGGTTGAAAGTTTCATGGGCATCAGAGACCCACGTGGTATTACAACGCCCTGCCAGTCCCTGATTGGTTGATCAAGGTGAGATATGAGTCACTTATCCCTGACACTTAGGAATGCAGTCCAGATGTCCATCTGGCACTCCCTAGACAGATAGGCGCCAATGGATGACCATTGATCATGATAGCCATGATAGCATATTAATGCCCAGTTTATGTTAAAATGTCTATAGAAAACATTGGCTTATTATCACAGATCATTAAAAGGCTTTCTCTCATACAAATGTATTAGTCTATCACTGTCTAGTGTCATCTATTGTGTCCTAAAATTTTACCAGAGCATATTTAAATTGTTTTCAGTTTCCTTCAACTCATTTTCTGTAAAGTAGTACATTGCAAAACCAGTATATTCAAATTCCTACCACTGGTTCTTGGTATAAATCAGCAAATCTGTTTCAGAATTTGTATTCTGTCATTTACACTGAATATGGCTGATGGTTTTGTGGTGGTATAATTATTTTTACTGTTTGCTTTTGCTGCACTTTAAATCAATCTAGCAGATATGTAATTAATGTTCTCTTTGATACAATTGATTTTTTACCAGAGTTCAGGTCCTTATTTTAAGTAATAGATTTCATGATGAAATACCTACAAAAAAAACATCCTACAAAAATTGTTAGCAGTTGTACAATTTTAATGAAGTGGCATTTTTATTTGGAATAAACTTTATTAATTACAAATACTGAATAAAAAGCATTGAATGAACATTAAACATATTTTTTTCTTTTTCTGTGGGTAAACTTTTAAATTCAGAACCAATCCATTCCCTTTATATTTAAATGCTGTATAACACAGGAGTTTGTGTGTGGTCCTGGAGGCATACACATTTGCTGATTTTTGATCTGACTGAGCTTTCACTTACACAATTGAGTATAGGTTTTGGGTTTAAATAACAAAATCTTACAAATATTCCACAGATGCAACTTAGTCCAACAACAGCTTCAATTAAACTCACCTGCAATGACAAACAGAAGGTTTGTGGTCTCCCAGGACCATTATTAGCAACTCCTGATTTATACTCACACAGTATGTTGTAAAGGTAGCGGGGAAAACAATGAGACCATGAACTTTAAAAATGCAAAAGACTGAATTTAACAAAGTGTCAATTTTTAGCTTGGGCTTTCTACATATATTTGCCTTCCTGTTACTTAAGCAGAATAAAAGCATAGCAGCTAAATTATTTTCTTATGAAATAAATGTTATCTAGAAAGACAAAAATATCATGTCCAATGGTGCAGACCACAAAATCTAAATTTTTCCTAAGTTTAAATGAGAGCTTACAGTGTTTCAAAAATATGTAATCAGTTGAATAGTACATTCAATTTAAATCTAATAATTTTAATAGTTTTAATCAATTAATTTCTAATAGTTTTGCAAATTAAATTTAAAATCTGACTTTGATGCATTTATTGTATATGTTAATAATATTTTATGTGGTATATTAAATACATCCAAGTAAAAAAGATTAAGACTCTGTGGGCTGTGGTATTGTTATTACTAACTCTAAATTATTATTAACCTCTAAAATTGTAAGTGAACTATATGGATTAACAGTTCTGCTTTTAGACTTGTATAACTGTAAAATCACTATTGAAAACTTTCATAAACTCACTGTCCTATCAATGAATGCAACACTGTTACATGATGATTTGCAGAACGTTAGCTGGGAAAACATATGTTCACTTACTTATTAGAGGTTTATGCATCCCTATACAATATAGGATCCATCTAATTAAAGTTGCTGTTCCCAGATAATTTTAAATCATACACACACACAATGTAGTTCTGTGTGTTGGATCATCAAACTTACTTTCAAAATAGAATAATAATAACAATAATAAAAACATTAGTAATCAGGTCATGGCTACATACCTGGAGCCTGTGTCTGTTCACTGTGCTTTTCCAGCACAAGATACACCTGCTGGACAAGAAACTCTTCCTCTCATCCAAGTTGCTTTTATGGACAGCTCCTCATAGTGACCCCAGAGGCCACTGGGTGCAGAACTGTAGCTGTAGCTTTTATTAATCCGGAGGGACAGAAAGTGATCACTAGAGGGAACCCTATTTGAACTCTTTACAGTATGCTTACTCTTGTAGTTCTACAAGCATTATAGAAAATGGAAATTTAATAGTGAATTTCATAAAAAGGCTTAAAGTTTTATGGGTTAAAAATAAATTTAACCAAGCCTCATTATTTAGATTATTTAGGAGCAGTAACAAATCAGTTTGTTTTCACAAAATAATTTAATCTGCAGGTTGGCAATGAAATGTTATTAATAATTGCTAAATAACAATAATTTATATTTATAAAGTACAATATGTCACAGGCTGCCTTGAGAAGCAACTGCTTTCACAGCCTACTTACCAGTAGAGGCAAATAGCCAAAGAAATGGAACTGATTCATGCCAAAACCCTGGAAATGGCTTCTACCACAGATTTTTTGTCTCCTTCCTTTTCTTCCCCAATTTATTCTTTTTTTGTTGAAAGCTGCAAAATGCAAGAGTACTGGCATGATGAGGCAAGACCAGAGCCCACACCCAAAAACTGGTAAATCATAAAAGCCTCAGTCCTCTGGAAGAAATACTATACTAGTGAGTTGCCATCATTGGCACAAGGCCTTGGAGAGAGAAAAAGAAGAGATACTGTACCTTCCACCGCCATGCTGTGACAAATTCTTCTATGGGGTTTTGGAATGGATAATATGGGGAAAGGAATAAATTTGAAAAGTGATTGTTAACAAGAAACCAGTTGTGTACAGCAGAAGCATCGTGAAATCTGATATTGTCTCAGATTACAACATTTTTCTAATCTGATAAGAACAGATTTTTTTCTATCAAAATAAACTTTATTTCAAAGAAAACATCTCACAATCAGTACACATTCTAAAAAAATACCAAACTATCAACAAATAAAAACTTTCCAAAACAGGTGATTGTCCGTTATCAATCAGTGCAATTGGATTATGGGGCCAGATTTGCACAGTGAAAGAGTCCCTCCAAGACCTACCACTTGTTTTTGTTCATTTCCCTCTGAAACTGAGGAGCAGGGGCTCAGGGAACAGGGATTTGCACTTTAGTCATTATACAGGACCCAAAGTCCCTTCCAGCACTTCCTCGCTGTGGTGAAGCCCCATTTGATGATCTTGCATTTCATCCTTGCTCTGAGGTCCACAAGGATCCTCTCTCCCAGCTCCCTCACTCCCCCCTCTGTGTTGTGCCAATGAGAGTGTTCCTCACATTCCACAGTTCTTGTTTTATCAGGGACACCAGCACCCAAAGCAAGTACTGTGTCCCCTTGTCCAATCCAGTAGGTGCTAGTCCCAGTAGGATGCTCTGGTAGTTTAGCACTTTTCTCAATCCCAGGAGATGCATGGTGTTGTCCATTCTGCCCCACACCGCTTTGGCGAAGGGGCCGCTCCAGATCACGTGCTCCTGCATATCTTTGGTGAAGCACGTGTCCTGGGGGCAATGCAGATTCCTGGTGATTCAGTGTCTGTAAAGATCCTCTCTGGCCTAACACGGCCATCCAGTTAAGGTCCTTCAGCCTGTTATCTAATTCCTTTGGCTGCATCCTTCCCAAACTTGTCTGGGAACCAACAGCCTTTTGTCTGCGATCAGTTGCCTACTCACCTCCTTGTACGGGGCTCTCTGGTTGGTGCACAGCTTTAGAAGTCTCATGGCCTCATATCTCTAGCTCCACTTGACTAGGTCTCTGGTCGCTTTTCTGCTTTTGTGCCCGGTGTTTGTCCACTGGTCCAGGTGCCTCGTCAGGATGGAGAGTCACAGCCTGATATTGTCTCAGGTTACAACATCTTTTTAATGAAAATGTATTATACAAAAACAACACAATTCTTTACACTATTCGTTCCCAGCTCATTTTAAAGTACAAAATAATCCTTTCCACCTCTCTTTAGCAGCATGATATCCCCATCTTGTAATATCCACCGCAAACTCACATTTCATTTAATCAATGACCTTATTATACACCCCTTCTTCTGTGCATACAATTCCTTTTTTTACCAACACATTCCAAGCTTCCCACAGTTCCAATTTAACAAAGATAATGAACATTCACAACAATAAATTAACCCCACTACACCTTTTCTCCATGCCGTAAAGCATAACATGTTTAGCCAAAATAAAATTAGGTTTCAACAAAGTAAAAAATGTTTCACATTTGCTCCATATACCCTTTGTAAATCTACAATCCCAAAAAACATGAACAATTGATTCTTCCTCATTACATCCCATACGTGAACACTCTTTTTGACGTGTCAGGTTGTGTTTATATAGAATTGCACGCACAGATAGTTGATTCCAAGTTATCCTCCAATTCAAGTCTTTTACATTGTTAGGAAGTCCTTTTGGATGAATCTGTGTCCATACTTTTTCCACTATTCCTCCAACCATGCGGTCTTCTGTTATTACCAGTATTGTACTGTAAAGTTCTTTATGTCTCAAAACTTTTGAGTCTTTCTTTAGATCCGGGTATTTATTAAACCATTTACATGAATATCTATAATTCCAAGGTAAGTCTTCTCCATGGGGTTAATCATTACTCCGTTATACCAGTTGTCTCATACATGATGCAAACCAAAACCTAACAAAAATTATAAATATGTTCTATTGGACTATGTAAAGCTACACACATTTCCGAGAAGTAAATACAGTCCAATCTTAATGGAAAATGCAGGACTCCTCTTCCCCCTTTCTCTATTGATCTATACATATGAGTCCTCTTTACATATTCATACCCTCCCCCACATATAAACTGAAAATCCTCTTTAATCAAGTATCTCCATAAACTGGCTGGCATAGGATAAACATATGCCAAATATATTAAGGTTGGCAGTATATCCACCTTCAAAACCAAAACTTTACCGCTTATCGATATACTTTGTCTTTTTAATAAGTTCCCCTTCAACCAAACCTTGTATAATCTTTGCACCCAATTGAAATGGGCCGAATCCGCTCTTTCAAAATAGACCCCTAACATCTTCATAGTGCGTTTGCAATTACCAAGTCCTCCCGTCTCAATATGTCCTTTATTCCAGTTCCCGAAATATTTTACCAAGTTTTTCTTCTTATTCAATTTTGCTTCAGGTGCTAAAGAAAATTCCTTAAAATTCTCCAATGTGTACATGTTAAACTTGCATCAGAACTTAGATATAATGTAATATTATCTGCGTAGAGTGTAATCTTAGAGTTGTAGAGTTTGTGTTCATCCCCACCAGGTACCAGTACACCATCAATTCTTGAATCTGTTCTTATCATACCAGCAAGTGGTTCTATATAGAGGACAAACAGTAATAGTGACAAAGGACATCACTACTCACTGTACTTCCTACACCCCTATACAAAGGCTGAATCCAACCAATTAGTAAATCTGCATAAAAATCAATTTCCTTTTTCATTTCTTCATTTCCTTTAAATACAATACCTTCCTCATTCAAAATTCCAGTCTTTATTCTTTTAGTCTGTTTTTGTCTTACACTATTAAAATTGAAAGTTATACATGACTTGTTTTGTTCTAAAAATTGTATACGGGTTCTAAATAAAGCTTCTCTTGCCCTTTTCTCATAAAACCTCCTTAAGTTCATCTTTAAAAAAGAAGTAATTAATTTATTTACACGTCTATAATAAATATAATAATAAATATATTAAATAAATTAATTACTGCGAAAATAACTTACTTCGTACACTGTGCAGAGTGCCGTATACTCCTAGTTGCGGCACACACGATATATACAGTAAAAAGCCTCAGGCACTGTGTTAGATGTGTTTTCGACGTTATATATGCGTTTATTAATGTCGTCGATTTTAAGGTTGCAATTCGACGTTGATTATACGTCGCGGTGACATATATATACGTATAGCCGTATTTTCGCTGTGAATATACGTATATTCGACGAATCACTGCCCACAGCTTGGCATACAAGGGTTTTGCGGAGGGGGTCTTGCCACCTGCCTGAAAAAAACAGTAAAATGTTTGAGTGCCTATAGAGGTTCTATTTTTATTTTCTTGAGAAAAGTTGATACCATTTCCTGGACACCCCGTCCCCCATCAGTGCGCGGTGCCCGGGGAAAAATCTGTAGGGGGGTGTCTGAAATTCTGAGGGGGGGGTGATATTTCGGTTGAAACGGAGCTGTACGGTGCAGCTACCCAAATGAAATCTCGCAACTATGCCATTGATTAGTGCTTCATGATAGAAGATAACGACTAGCAATCTGGTATTTGCGATGAAGTTCAGTTTCACATTTTTTGTCACTCTCGTGGTTTGTATTGCCTGGAGCGAAAAGTACTGTAACGCAACGGGGGCTCATGCGGGCGCCCTTGCCGCATCTGGTCGGCCCCATCCCGACTGAGGCTCGAACCCGGGACTTCCGCGTCTCTCTGCAGCGACCTAGCCCCGTGAGCTAAAGAGAGATCTCTCTACAGCCCAGTAGCTGTAGTCCTGCTATCACAGGGAAGGGCGGTGACGTCACCTGCTCTGGTACGCCGGCTCTTACACAGTACCTGTCGGCCGTAAGCGTTACACTCTCCCCCGCTTAAATCGCCGTCCCCGGCGAAGGGCTATCCCACCCCGCTTCTGACACCAATGTAACGCAACGGGGGCTCATGCGGGCGCCCTTGCCGCATCTGGTCGGCCCCATCCCGACTGAGGCTCGAACCCGGGACTTCCGCGTCTCTCTGCAGCGACCTAGCCCCGTGAGCTAAAGAGAGATCTCTCTACAGCCCAGTAGCTGTAGTCCTGCTATCACAGGGAAGGGCGGTGACGTCACCTGCTCTGGTACGCCGGCTCTTACACAGTACCTGTCGGCCGTAAGCGTTACACTCTGTAACGCCCTCGCCTGGTGGTGAGGAGGAAGCGCCCCTAGGCGCTCGTAGTACCGCGGGGCATGCTGGGAGTGGTAGCCGGGGAGAGTATGAGGGTCAGCACGATGACCAGCGGCTGACCCTACCTGTGTAAATAATGTCCTAGTAATTCGAGTGCCCTGTGTAGTCCTGTAAAAGTGTAGTGTGTTGTTAGGTAATTACCACCCTAAATATGTGTACGTGTTCCGTCAGTCTCCTCATGTGTGTGTAGATCCTGTGTTTGGTTTTGGTGTGGTTGTCAAATAAAGTCAGTGTTTTGGCTGGTTAATCGCGTCTCCACTGTTCTTTAGTTCTGAAAAGAACCTGCAACGCTACATTGGTGTCAGAAGTGGGATGAATGAGCAACTCGTGGCAGACATTACCCGACTCTGTTAAGCGCCGGCTGACGCTGACAGACGCAGAACCCATCGGCAGCACACATAGGGAGCCTGAGCAACTCCTGGGTGCGACAGGTGGCCACAGCCCTTACCAGGGCTACCCAGTAGTGGCCCCGCCAGTAGAATTGGGGCGGCTGCCCCGGAGAGAAGATGCCCTCCCTGCCGGAGCCGATCAGCGATTCCCACACCCATCGGCGCGGGTGCGACCAGGTCGCTACGATGGTGAAGCGCCTTGGGAAACCTATGAGGCACAGTTCCAGCTCGCGGCCCGGACGAATGGCTGGAGCCGGGCGGAGATGGCCGGCCACCTGGCGGCGGCGCTGGAAGGAGCGGCCTGCCAGGTGCTCCTGGACGTCCCGGAGGAAGACAGAGGCGACTACGCGGCGCTGGCGGCAGCCCTCCAGCTGCGCTTCGGTGTAGAGGAGGCGCCGGACTTGATGCGGGAGAGGCTGGCCCTGCGGCGGCGCCGACCAGGAGAGCGACTGGGCCCGGTCGCCGCGGATGTCATGTTCCTTGCCCGCCGAGGATACCCAACTTTCCCCCGGGAGGCGCAGCGGGAGATGGCTCTCCAGGCCTTTCTCAAGGCCCTCTCGCCAGAGGAGCTGCGGCGCCACGTGCAGCTGGCCGCGCCAACATCGCTGGAGCAGGCCTTGGCCCTTGCCACACGGGCTGAGGCGGTGTTCGGGGTGGCTGGAAGCGCCACCAGACGCAGTGCGCCCTGCCGGCTGACCGAGACGGCGACGGAGGAATCCAGCGAGGGGGAAGAGGAGCCAGCCCGGGCAGCGACCCCCGCGGAACAGCCCCGCACGCTGATTTGCGACCGCTGCGGGAAGAGAGGACACCGAGCCCGGCTCTGCCGGGCACCCGAGCCTCGTCCTCCCCGATCGGCGTCGGGAAACGGGAACGGGGCGGCTCAGCGCGGGGAAGGCCGCCCTTGAACACCTCAACCCCCGCTCCGGAGAGCGCTGTAAAAACCGGTGCCCCTCACGCCACCGTGGGGCGAGTCGGCTGTAGCCGAGGCCTGTACCTCCAATGCCGAATCGAGGACCAACCCTGCCTGGCCCTACTCGACACCGGTTCTTCGGTGACCCTACTCCGACCGGGCGTCCTCCCCGACACCGAGGGCACCAACCCCCCAGGATGGGAGGCCTCCAGCCTGCGGCTAAGGACCGTGACGGGACAGCTCGCTGCAGTCCGGGGGAAACAGGTGCTTGCCTTCCGTCTGGGTGCAGCGACGGTGCGCCACCCCTGCTACCTCGCACCCATCCAGGAGGACTGCATTCTGGGGCTGGACCTGCTGCAGCGAGTGGGGGCCAGTTTGGACTTGGACCGGCAGGAGTTGGTGTGGCAGGGGGAGCGACTGCACCTGGTGGAGGGCAGGCCCGGCGAAGGCCGAGGGACGCGGGCTTGCCGGAGCCGGGGGAACAAGAGGCGGCGGCGGCGGCGGCGGCGTCAGTCGCCGGGGCAGACCAGGCCTGTGAGCCGGGGAGCGAGCGTGCCGGATCCTGCTCCCGAGTCAGCCGAGGGGCCAGACAAGGCGGCGGCGGCGGGGGCCGAGCGTTGCGTGGAAGCGAGGCGCGCCGTGGAGGACCTCTTCCAGCGGAGCTGCGAAGGCCTCGATCAGGACCAGCGGCAGCGGCTCCAGGAGCTACTCGCCCAGAACGAAGATCTCTTTGCGGCGAGAGATGAGGACTGCACCCGCACTGCCCTGGTCCAACACGAGATCAACACCGGCGACGCTCGGCCCATCCGCATCCCACCGGGACGCATGATTCATGCCAAGCGGACCGCCGCCGAGGAAAAGATCCGGGAGATGGCCGCAGCGGGGGTGATTGAGCCCTCCGCGAGCCCGTGGTCGGCGCCAGCCGTACTGGTCAAAAAAAAAGACGGCTCGTGGAGGTTCTGCGTCAACTATCGCAAGCTGAACGAGGTCACCCGGAAAGATTCCTACCCCCTGCCGAGGATAGATGACGCCCTGGACTACATCACCGGGTCGACCTGGTTCAGCTCCCTGGACCTCCGCTGCGGCTACTGGCAGGTACCGCTTGCTCCCGATGCTCGCCCGAAGACGGCCTTTTCCATCGGCCAGGGCCTCTGGCAGTTTACTGTCATGCCTTTTGGCCTGTGCAATGCCCCGGCGACGTTCGAGAGGCTGATGGAGAGGGTGCTGGCATCGGTCCCGCGGAACCAGTGTGTGTTGTATCTGGACGATCTGCTGGTCCATGCCCGGAGTTTCGATCAGGCCTTGACGAACCTCCAGGCGGTGCTGGCCTGCATCCGCCGTGCTGGCCTGAGGCTCAACCCCCGCAAGTGCGAGCTCCTGCGGCGGGAGGTGACCTTCCTGGGACATGTTGTTGGACCGCGAGGGGTGGCTACGGACCCAGGTAAGGTCGCCGCAGTGAGGGGCTGGCCGACTCCACGCACCGTCGCGGAGCTGCGCAGCTTTCTGGGGTTGGCCTCATACTACCGGAGGTTCGTCCGGGATTTTGCCAGCATCGCTGCCCCGCTGCACCGCCTCACCGACAAGGGCCGCCGTTTTGACTGGGACTCGGGCTGTGAGACTGCCTTCGGCCGGTTGCGTGAAGCTCTGGTGGGGGCCCCCGTGCTGGCCTACCCCGACCCGCGGTTGCCGTATGTTCTCGATACCGACGCGAGTGACTCGGGGGTGGGCGCGGTGTTGGCGCAGGAGGGGCCGGATGGGGAGCGCGTAGTGGCCTACTATAGTCGGGCTTTGACTAGGCCCGAGCGGAACTACTGCGTGACCCGTCGCGAGCTGCTAGCGGTGATGGCGGCGGTCCACCACTTCAGGCCGTACCTGTTCGGGACCCGGTTCCGGCTGAGGACCGACCATGCGTCCCTCACCTGGCTGCTCCACTTTAAGGAGCCGGAGGGGCAGATGGCGCGATGGATAGAGATCCTGCAGGAGTACGACTTCACTGTCGTGCACCGTGCGGGGTCTCGCCATCTCAATGCCGACGCTCTCTCGCGGCGCCCCTGCGAGGCCGCGGACTGCCACCACTGCGCCCGGCGGGAGCAGCGTGAGGGGGCTGTCCGCCCCGTGGCGGGGGTGAGCACCGCGGCCACGGCCCGGGAGGGGCCGCTGGGGGTGGGCCTGCCAGACCTGGCGCAGCGTCAGGCAGCTGATCCTGACGTGGGGCCGGTGCTCCGCTGGAGGGCAGCAGGAGTGCGGCCTACACGAGAGGAGCTCGCCCCGCACCCAAAGTCCGTCAAGGCCCTCTGCGCCCTGTGGGAGGCCTTGGAGGTAAAGGACGGGGTGCTGCGCCGGGGGTGGCGGGTACCCTCCAGTGGCGAGGTACGGTGGCAGCTGGTGGTGCCTCGGTCGCTCCGCGGGGCGGTGCTCCGAGCGGTGCACGGCCAGCCGGGCGTGGGGCACTTCGGCGGTAAAAAAACCCTGCAGCGTCTCCGAAGCCATTTTTATTGGGGTCTTTGCCACCGGGACGTGGAGCGGTACTGCCGAACGTGTGCGGTGTGCGTGGCACAGAAGGGCCCCCCCGAGCGCTCCCGGGCCCCCCTCCAACAACACCAGGTGGGGGCTCCTATGGAGCGGGTGGGAGTGGACGTTTTGGGCCCGTTTCCGCGCACTGAGGCCGGGAACCGCTACGTCTTGGTGGCCATGGATTATTTTACGAAGTGGCCGGAGGCCTACGCCCTCCCGGACCAGAGTGCCCCCACGGTGGCCGATGCACTGCTGGAGGGGATGTTTGTCAGGCTGGGGGTGCCGGAGGAGTTACACAGTGACCAGGGGCGTAACTTCGAGTCCCAGGTCTTCGCCAGAGTGTGCCAGCGCCTGGGGATCACTAAGACGCGGACCACACCGCTGCATCCCCAGAGCGACGGGTTGGTGGAGCGGTTTAATCGGACGCTCGCCACCCAGCTGGCCACCCTGGTGTCCCGGCACCAACGGGACTGGGACCGCCACCTCCCCCTTGCGCTCTGGGCGTACAGGACCGCGGTCCAGGAATCCACCGGGTGCACCCCGGCCTCGCTCATGCTGGGCCGGGAAATGCGAACACCGGTGGACCTGGTCTTCGGCCCGCCGCCCGGAGACGGGTCGGCACCGCCGGCTGGACCGGACTACGAGTGGGACCTGCGGCAGCGGATGCAGCGGGTGCACAGCTTTGCACGGACCCACCTGACACAGGCGGGGGTCCGGCAGAAGCGGTACTACGACCTGCGCTGCAGGGGGCCTGCCTTCCAGCCCGGGGACTCGGTTTGGGTGTACAACCCGCGGCGCCGCAAAGGCCTCAGCCCTAAGCTGGCGCCGTCGTGGGAGGGGCCCGCTGAGGTACTCGGGGTGGTGGGCGAGGTCTGCTACCGTGTCCGGTTGCGAACACGGGGGAGAGTGGTGGTCCTGCACCGAGACCGCCTGGCCCCCTACCGGGCCCGGGAGGAGGAGCCGTGTGGGGAGGCTCTAGAGGAGCAGCCGGGGCTGGAGCCGGCCGATAGTGGGGCGTCCGTGGGTCGCCAGCCGTCACCGCGGCGCAGCGGCCGCTCACGCAGGGTTCCGCAGCAGTTGGCCGGATACGAGTACAGCCTGAGGGGGGTGTTCGACGTCGGCGAGACGCCAGACGCTTCAGGTGGGGGCAGTGTAACGCCCTCGCCTGGTGGTGAGGAGGAAGCGCCCCTAGGCGCTCGTAGTACCGCGGGGCATGCTGGGAGTGGTAGCCGGGGAGAGTATGAGGGTCAGCACGATGACCAGCGGCTGACCCTACCTGTGTAAATAATGTCCTAGTAATTCGAGTGCCCTGTGTAGTCCTGTAAAAGTGTAGTGTGTTGTTAGGTAATTACCACCCTAAATATGTGTACGTGTTCCGTCAGTCTCCTCATGTGTGTGTAGATCCTGTGTTTGGTTTTGGTGTGGTTGTCAAATAAAGTCAGTGTTTTGGCTGGTTAATCGCGTCTCCACTGTTCTTTAGTTCTGAAAAGAACCTGCAACGCTACAGTACCATAAGCGTTCATTTTTGCAGCTACATCGATGGAGGTTCTGAATCGTTAAGAAAAAATTGTTGTAAAACCAACAGAAAGCACAGACTGCTATAACTAGTCCTACTTATATAACGATTTTAAGTATAATGATAAACTACTGCAAGGAATCGGTCCACCTGAGCAAACAGGATCGTAATGTTGACACTCACTAACGACACTGATATGTGCCGTTCCTGGACGGATAGCCCTCCTGCACATCAAACAGTCCGAGTGACTGTTAGTGTCATTTAGTGTTGTCTGACCATTGACAAAGTACAACTATTTTTTTAAGGCGCAAGTTAAGTAAATCCTTTTGCCCAAAACTGAAGGGGCGACACTTCTCCCTCCCCCCGTGATGCCAGGCCTGTCCCCATCCTATTCCATAATGTCATTATATATAATACCATACAACAGTGACCGATCCTTACTAACTGCATGCGTTAAAATTGCACAACAGCACATAGCAGGGGGCACATAGCCGCGATGTATTATCAATGTTAAATTTCAACCATAATATCGACAACATTAATAAACGCATACGTTGAGAAAATATCTAACCCAGCATATTTTCCGGTTATATACCACAATGCATTGCTAGTATTCGTTGGTCACCATTTTGGACACGTTTTTCAAACGTAGAAGATTGAAGTATTCACAAATATCTCAGCAATCCTCTTTTGACAAGTAAGTATGAATAAAAATAATACTATCTGAATACAAACAGATCTTTCTTAATATTATTTTGATTAAAATAGTACGTGAATAAGCAAAAAATGGCACATAGGCACGTTTTGCCGTTTCTCTAATTATTCTTATTCTATGTTGTACTTTCAAACTTTGGGTACTCTTTAATTAGGACAGACTTTATTGCTCAACTGCTATGATGCAAGCCAAATTTTATACATTTATTTAAGCTTTGAGCTTAGTAAACCGTTCATTTTTTAGATTATACTAAAGAAGATATTAATCATCATTTATTTGGGAAGTAATATTATATAATTTTCTCCTAGCTGCGGTGCTGAAGTCCCTCCCTACATCAACAGAAAAAGAAATAAAGGAGCACGCAATGCGTTACTTGAAGAATGCATATGCAAGGCAGGGGGCCAGGAGATCTGGACACTGAAAATAATAGGTTTCTGGTTCTAACTGTTAGGACAATTAGACAGGGTTTGCAAATAGTGGACAAAAATCGTCTTAACTTCCATTGTAATATTTTTTTCTCGGAAATATAGAAGTTGTACATTTTAAAATTTATATTTGAATCAAAATGTGGTTTTGAGTTAGTGTGTTAATGTAATTAGTTTGTGTTTGTCATTACTATACTGTATATTGCCATGTTACCAGAATTTGTAGCTGAAGTTTAAGACTAGTTGTGTTTTTTATGATTATTGCCCATATGTTGATTGTTGATTGATTTTATACAATGTATAATTTGAAATACATATTTTTCAGGTGTGAATGTGTATTTTCAGAATACATTTCTAAACCGTAAATCATTGGCTTGATTTACTAGTTTCTACACCTGTAAAACCTATCTTTGATGTATAATAGACCTCTACCCATATACGTATAATAGTCCTCTAAAGTTATCCGTATAATAGACCTCTAAAGTTATCCGTATAATAGACCTCTAACCATATACGTATAATAGTCCTCTAAAGTTATCTGTATAATAGACCTCTAAGCATATACGTATAATAGTCCTCTAACGTTATCCGGAACTCCAACCATATATGTATAATAGTCCTCTAAATATATCCGTATAATAGAACTCCAACCATTTCCGTATAATGAACATCTAATCATAGACATATAATTGACGTATAACAATAGACGTATACAGAATTTCATTCAAGATGAATTGCGGACCACATTTAGACGTCTAAGGTATGCGTTAAATAGACATATATTATACGTCTTTTGCCCACTGGGATGGTAACACAGCAAGATCTTGTGCTAAGTCTCCTCTCTCTACCTCGTTATGTTCATTTGTTTCTACAGTACGTCTTCAGTTTCTCCATCCGTCTTGTACATTTCTACCTCTTAGTGCCTTGGCAAAACTGCACTGTCTTTTAGGACAGGATCTATAAATATGTTATTCTCCTCCACATCAATTACAAACTAGAAGATTCTTAAAGTCTGTCATTATGTGCCCTTTCACGCCACATCTTCTACTAATAATTTTATCACAAGTAGCTGCAGAATCGCACGGCTCACCACACCACCAACACACTAAAGGCTGACCTTGGTAATATAGAAAACCCTTTTTAATTCTAACGAAAAGGAGGCAGGAGGGTGAACTACCCCACCTTCCACTGAGGCATTAGATCTAAGTCTTACTAGGAATCTCCTTTTTCCGGTCCAGATTCCTTCAGAGCCCACAATTTTCCTTCCTTTATCTTGAAAATCCACATATCGTTTAAAAAAAACATTCAATCTCCTCTTCAGGAACAAATGGATTAAACATTTGTAATATTAGCGGTCTTAATTCCCTAGCAAACAAGGGTTCCACCCAAAAAAACATTCAATGGTTCCTTTTCCTTATACATTATAGCATGGTTCCATAAGAGCTGACAACATTCAGTCGAAGACAAAGTCTAGGCCATAATTCTCTTGATTGGAAAGTCTTGTAAACAAAAAACCTCTGACAGATTCAAAGCAAAAACTTTATAAATCACTTGTCTTTCGAAGTTCTCTCTGAGTAATAAGTCCTTTCTATCTACCAGGTTCTTCATCACGAAGTGCAAAGTGTCGCTCAGCCGCGCCTCTCCTGGAACACAGGCTCCCTGTAAGTAGCTGTCTCACCCACAGGCACCATTGCAGTCGTTTGGAAGTCCCACCTTCACCCCTTAGGCTTCAGCTAGGGCGATTCCAGTAGGTCTTGCTCTCTCTGGACGCACGGACTCTGCAGGCTTCTGGATAGCTCTCTTTCAACTCTCCTGTCACCTTCCCTCCTACCAGGCCAAGGCCAAGGCCAGCAGTCAAGTCACTTGCCAATTGATTTTAGCCAAAAGGCTGAGAAGCAATCTCAGATTACAACCTATTTGAACTGCTCTGGCCTACCCGATTGTTGGAATAGAGTGTTTGAGAGATTCTCAAGAATGGTGATTAGATGCCCTGTGTTGTAGGGGCCTATGGTGGCATGTTGGTCCCATGTTGGCTGATTGATTGCTGCACACAGTGTGACACATCCACAACTTATTATGCAGCTGGGGAAAAATTAATATAGTATTGTCTGGAGATCATCTCCAGCTTTGCGCTCAATCACAATTAAAAACTGTGCAGAACTAAGTTGGATACCAGCTGAGTTGGGCTTATTATGATGCTGAAGGCTCACGCATTGGTGTTGTTCTAATTAGCATGAACTGCAAGGGCCTCCAAATCTGAACATTTCAATTAATCTGATCAGTGTTAATATGTAGGTTAATATGTTGATACAGTATATACTGTAATTATTATTTTGTCTGTCTTGTATTTATATACAGATGCAGCCATTCAAAGTCCGTGGTATCTACCAACAAACCACTGCGGTGTACCGCGATATATGATTGACTGGCAAAAATGACCGACAGGGGCGCTTGTGGTGCATTGGTCAGTAGTGAAAAGATTTAATCTCTTTACTGTGCACATTTTAATCTGCTTAGTATTGAATATTTATATGGAATTTTACCACTAAAGGGAAATTTTAGTAGCTGAGCATAAAAAGAATAGAAGCATAACGCATCTGAAGGTCATAAACAATATTAATTTAGCAACATAAACATATTACTGTATGTAAACTGTATTGTATATGGCTGGTCTTGGTAGTTTAAAGAAAAAATACACACCAGTCTTCCATTTCTCCCTAAACATTTTAAGCATCAAAGTCTTACATGTGGTTAATTCTGAAACGTTTTTACATGCTCCTTCTGACCATGTTACTGTACGTTTATATACAGTACTTCGTGAGAAAAGTGATAGTTTTAAGCTTTTCTGTGAATACGCTCGATATTGGAGTAAACAAAAGCATACTTTTAGAATTTGATTAATAGGGAATGTAATATGGAATCGCGTATCTAAAGAAATAAGTAACGATATAATTATATTCATGTACTGTAACACAAACAGTAGTATATACACATATACATCAATTTCCCTTCGGGATCAATAAAGTCTTAGCTATCTATCATATCAATTGATATGTGTATGGCTGTTTCACTACTTATCACATGACTGCGTCAGTGGCGTTATGGCTTAAGTGACTGATTTATAAGCTTGTGGTCGGGTGTTCAAAGCCAGCTATTGCCATGGGTTTTTCTTTTAACAAATAAACATTTCTTTGAAAAATTAAAATAGCAATAGCAAAATAACAATATTATGGACTCTATTGCCTTTTTATATTTCTAAATATCACAACATGTACGAATCTAAGTCATTTATTAAAAACAACAAATAGTTTCAAACTGCTATTGATATCATTATCATCAATATGTGAAAAAAGAAGCGATACTCAATGTGTCTCCTTCTTAAATTTTCAGTTTACAGACCATACAAGATCATTTTTTATGAATAATGTCTTCCGTATCGCATTAAAATTGGAACACTTTTCACGGGTGTAAATCCACCTATTTTCTAACCGCTTTATCCAGGACAGGTAACAGTTTCACAACTCACCCTTCCCCCTGCCTGTCTGACTTTCTTTTTAATCCTTCTGTGCCTGAATCACAGCGGGTAAGACATTTTTCCAAGAAAGATCTGATGACGAGGATGAAAAATCACCCGTTTTTCTTGCACAAAAAGTGGTTATTAACCATCGAAACCTGTTTTTATCGCTTTTAAAGTCATGCAATTTCTAAGTTAAGCAGGAACACATCATTACATCTCATTTTTTTAAAATAAAACAATTCGATTGCCCAGCCTAAGGGGCATTTATAATATTGTGGCATTATTATATAGGACGGACACAGTGACTCGTTGAATGAAAAACGGTGCTTTATTTTTCAGTACAGCTGAGTACAGAGAGACACATACACACACTTTTTCATTGACAAAAAGTAACGCCACACTCTCTTGTTTAATGCACACAGGCAGCTGAAGCACCATGTCTCTTCCTGTAAAAAGTCTTTGTCTCCATTCTATGGCCGCTGTAGTGCAGGCTCCTTTGGTGTATTTATATTATAGGTTCATTGTCTTCCAATGAAAGACAAGTTCCTTTCGGCCAAGACAGTCAGGGGACAGTAGAAACTCGCCACACCCGGACACCCTGAATTACAGTAACTCAATCAACCTTAATAGCCTTGCAAATGAGCTCACACTGTTGGATATATACTCGACGCTCCAGAGATGTCATATTTTACTGTACATGTCAAACCGGTTGCTTTCTATTGCAGATGTGCTCCCGCCGAGACTTTTTTTCCTCATAGCATTTTACACTTAGTTTAAACTACTGAGTGAAATAGGTTTAATAAAGGTGGGTAGCCACATACAGCATGCGTAGGCTGCAAAGGAACAGGTAATAGGATTATTCCATGCTGAAAAGAGAAGAAAGACAACACAACGTTTCAGCCGTTTCAGGCTACACTGTTCTCCTTCCTATGGTGATAAACTGGTTTTTCACACGAAGCTGTATTGAGCAGTATTTCTTGCATTGTGAACATATGTACACAGCGGTCCCCCCGGGTTCCAGTTAGTGCGTAATTACGCACCGATGAAAAACTGGAGGTTTTAAAAAAGAGAATTAGCTCACTGATAGTTTTATGTGGAGGCTGTGAAGAATTTCACGTGTGGTGGTCTTTAAAATGCATTTGGTTTGAAGGCTTTCTGTATTTCCCTTCCAAAGATATGGACAGAAGAATATTCGAGCGTGGTAAAAAAAATGGCTCAAAAACGACATAGTGAAGGCTGTGAAAACAGCCACATGTACTTTGTACACACAGCAAGTGTTTTTGTAACTCTAGGGAGTTTCGTGAAAAAGCTACAGGCATGCCAATTGTAATTGTTTTTATTTTTAAATACGTTTTAGAAAAGTGTCATCTATACAAAAAAGTTGCATTTAATACCACTCAATATATTAATAGGGATAAGCTCTCTATTAAAGCTCAGATCAAAGATCAAGCACAGATCAAACAGCAAGGTCTCACAAACTGGGACTGATCTGTGATGTGGTTGAGTGTGAATTGTGGTGCTCTAGCAGGCTGAAAAAAATAAATAAAAACCGGTTTAACAACTCTTAAGCATACTGTAGTTTTTGTTAACACAAGTTTATCAGTGAAAAGACCACAGGCATTTTTCCTCCCCCCTACATTCTCAGAGTAGAATAGAATTTATTATTAGCACAATTCATTACAGTGCTAAATTTAATATTATTGATTACTAATAGTTTATGCTAACACCTAACTTTCTTAATTAGATGTATTTAAAACAATGAACTGAGTGTAACATAGCATTCTGAAATACAATCAAGAATAGTTTTGTGGTGTATGTATAAATGAAACTTTTCTAAAATGTATAACAAAATTAAAGACGATTAAAATCTGTAATCTTTCCATCTGTAATGTCATTAGAAAGTACAATAAGTTCCTGCTTTGTCTAACAATGGTATCAAAAAGTAGTCTGAGTGCTGAGAAACCTGTGCTTAATGATAATCAAGGGACTTGAATCAAGACGATCTACTAAGTTATGAATGCAGATGCAATTGGTGCTTTACGGCCATTGTGCAATACCGAGCTCCACGCTTCCTCCCTGTCTCGGTGCCGCCTCCCCCTCTGACGCAGCGCAGTGGGCGGCACGCTGTTTTCAGAGCCTGTGATTGAGGAAAAAAAGACCTGCTGATCTGTTCTACATACAGTACCAGGAAGACAACAGAATATTATTTTTTCTATTAGAAATGTGTATTTTAAACGTTTAATTAAGAAGTAAAAACCTTACAGCGTACACAGAGATTCTAAGCTGATCACGAGGAAGAAACATCAGTCGTTTTTCACACATAAAAAGTGGTTATTAACTATCGAAACCTGTTTTTATAACTTTTAAAGTCGTGCAATGTCTAAGCAGGAACACATCATTATATCTTGTTTTTGCTTTATTTTTTAAGAATTGAAAAAACAACCTAATTTTAAAGACCTCTACTTATGAAAGTTTTTGCAGCCTGTACATAAAACTATATACAGATGCAGCCATTCAAAATGCGCGGGCGATACCGCATTATTTTGCGGTGCGCTTTACGCAGTCTACCGCGAGTTACTGTAAATTCTCCTATAATACCGCAAGCAAAATAATAGTATCCGGAATTTCCGCAAGGTGGAGCTAATAAAGCTCAACCTCTCATGTTTGAGCTGTCGCCATCAAAGTCTTTAACGAAGATATTACTAATAGTATTAATAATGAATGACCTTGGACAAGCTGTAAACTCAAAGTATTGCCCTGGTCCACATTCTTTTTTTCATTGACCGTCTTTGTAAAAGTAACACCACAGCATTTCGCAATCACGCATTTGTTCCAATCATGCAAAGTACAGTAATTTTTGAGAATCGATTCACCATGCCTTTCACATGCTCATAAAAGAGATTGATTTAGGAACATAAACATATTACCATATGCAAACTGTACAACTGTATACAGTATGTATATGTATATTTAATGTCTTAACTGTGCCCGTTTAAGTATTGAATATTTATATGGAATTTTACCACTGAAGGGAAATCTTAGTACCTGAGCATAAAAAGAATAGGAGCATACTGTAACGCGTGTTAAGGCCATAAACGATATTAATTTTGGAACTTAAACATACAGTATATGGCTGGTCTCGGTACTTTAAAGAAAACATACACACCAGTATTCCATTTCTCCCTAAACATTTTAAGCATCGAAGTCTTTAACTAACGTGATACCGGAGTCAACAAGCATACTTTTAGAATTTGATTAAAAGGGAATATAATATGGAATCGCGTATCTAATTAATAACGATATAATTATATTCATGTTGCAAAAAAACTGCAACGGACATAAAAACTCCCTTGCTTTTAACAGAGCGTTCCATAATTTCTAACTACGAAAATTATTTAAACTGCGACACTTATCATTCAACCAGAGCTCGAAATATCACAAGGATCCTCTAGAGCACAGCAAAGACTGTATTAAAAGAATCGCGTATCTAAAGAAATTAATAAGATATAATTATATTCGTGTACTGCGACAGGGCTGTGTAGGGCTGTTTCACCGCTCTCTTCATTTGACTCTATTCAAAAGCCATTTAGCAAAGAGGGGATGAGAAGAGTGACAAACTAGTATACTTTAGATCTTTTTTTCTGAACCGGGGAAAATCTGATCATGTTTCTCTATAACAATAATAAAAAACATTGCCACACCCGGACTGTTAAACCAACGCATTAGCACATCAAAGTCCATTGAGGAGCCAGGCGCAATAATTGTTTTGTCCCTTGATTTACTGATCTGCATTAATTACAGAAATCGAGTTCCTGCTCTTTGCAGATGACCTGGTCCTGCTGTCGCCCACAGAACAGAGGCTGCGGCAGAACCTGGCACTGAGGGCAGGAGTGGATCGCAGAAGGCATAATCAGCAAATTAGGAAAACAAAGAACAGGACAGGTGAGACGTTCATCCAGAGAGCGAGTGATCAGAAAAAGGAACAGCTGTTACGCCCAGGTTTTACGCTCTCTCTCTCCTGAATGAATAAAAGCATTTTATTAAAAACGCGTTTGCGTTTGTCTGGGTATTTACTTTGTAATCTGTGGTTTACATCTACTGTATTGCTTTGAGATGCCACTTTTAAAGGTGATATGTAAAATAAAGTTTTTTATTATTGTTATAGAGAAACATGATCAGATTTTCCCTGGTTCAGAAAAAAAGACAATTAAAATCTGTAAACTTTCCACTTGTATGTCATCAGAAAATACAAGAAGTTTCTGCTTTGTGTAAGGATGGTATCAAAAAGTAATCTAAGTAGTGAGAAAGCTGTGCTCCTCAAAGCGCTTTACAGGATAAAAACGATAACAACAATAGTGTTAAGCTGGGCAAACGATTTTTTTATAGAAATACAAAATGAGATATAATGATGTGTTCAAGCTAAGACATTAACGAGTACAACCCCCCTCTCTGCGGGAGTGCTGGCTGTGACGAATTAAACCGGTTTCACAGGTATTTTCAAAGTAGAAGGGGGCGAGATTTCCAGCGAAAGACACCTCCCCCCTCCAAAGCCAAGGAAGTACAGTACTTACTAGTTAAGAAAGCTAGGCTCCTCAATGAAATTGCTTTAACATGCTAATGCGTTGGTGTAACAGTCTGGGCGTGGCAAGCTTCTAATGTCAACTCGACTCAATTGGAAGACAATGAACGTATTCTAGCCCTAAATGAATTAATAGCAAACATGGTTTACATAAAAGACATTTTTCCAAGAAAGTTTATAATAATACGATCTATAGTTGAAATCTGAGCCTAAATAAAAAGAAAAGGCATTTTCAGAGAGCAATTACGCTGTGTTTATGTAGAAAAAGTGATTAGGTTTATGAGCAATCTAATTACTTATTCGTTTAAAACGCTATATAAAATAAAGTTTATTATTAATTTGCTGGACAGAGCGGTGAACATTATTATGGATAAGACAAAGATAACGATCCTGATCAGTTTAGAAATCTGTGTACGCTGTAAGGTTTTTACTTCTTAAGCTTTTAAAATACACGTTTCGAATAGAAAGAAATCATCCTCCTGGTACAATATGTATAGCAAACCAGCACGTCTTTTTTCTCCAATCAGAGGGGTTAGACGCTCGGTTAAAAGCAAAGGAGATTGTCTGTTATAATGGACAAAAAAACAAGAGTTCACTGGCATTATATCCTAGAAGACACAGACCGGCGCCAGACCGGGAGAATGCCCGCAGCGTAAAAGAAAATGCCTGATGAACTAGGGATTGGACAGTTTCCACGTGCTTGTACAATCGATGGAAATGTTCAAATAAATGTGCAAAAGAAATAAACAAAATAATCATTTATTTCTTTATCATATTGGCTAGCTAATGTCCTCTCTTTGCTAGTTAGTGGCTGTGTTTCTGCGTTGGGTAGCAACGGGTGACTGTTCTCAGGCAGAAGATGTAAACAGCTTAATTTTCGTGTTAAATAATTTTTTTAAATTAAAATTCATTCTATACAGCAATCGCATATTTGGGTACTGTTTCATAAAACTTTCATGCTTAAAAGGTTTAGGGAGAAATGGAAGACTGGTGTGTATTTTTTCTTTAAACTACCAAGACCAGCCACACACAGTACAGTTTACGTACAGTACATACAGTAATGTTTATGTTCCTAAATTAATATCGTTTATGACCTTCAGATGCGTTATGCTCCTCTTCTTTTTATGCTCAGCTACTAAAATTTCCCTTTAGTGGTAAAATTCCATATAAATATTCAAAACTAAGCGGATTAAAATGTGCACAGTAAAGACATTAAATGATTAAATCTTTTCACTACCAACCAATGCACCACGAGTGCCCCTGTCGGTCATTTTGGCCAGCCAATCACTTACCGCGGTGCCCTACAGTGCCCCGCGGTGGCTTGTGGGTAGATTACCGTACCGCGGGTTTGTACCGCGCATTTTGAATGGCTGCATCTGTACATAATACTGCTGACAGCAGGAACATTCTTATTCTTTACTCAGCAGCTTATTAAAAAAAGCAGCCATGCTGTTCAAACTGTGTTTTTTTACACAGAAGAGTGACACAGCTTCGCGTTGTGAATCTGTTTTTCCATGTTTACAAAGAAAGTGGACTGCAGTAAACTACCTGTTATATAGATAGATATATTTAGATATTTAGATCCTCAGTGCTTGTATGATTGATGGAAATGTTCAAATAAATGTGTTAAAGAAATAAAAAAAACAGTCATTTATTCCTTTATCATATTAGCTAGCTAATGTCCTGTCACAAGTTAGTTACTTGTGGCTGTGTTTCTGCGTTGAATAGCAACGAGGGACTATATTCTCAGGTGGAGGAATGCAAACAGCTTAATTTTTGTGTTAAATAAATTTTTTTAATTAAAGTTCATTCTATACAGCAATCGCAGATTTGGGGACCGTTTTATAAAAGCAATAAGTCACTCGAGGCCTGTGCTATATCGTGGATATAGTCACAGTTAAAAGGGTTGCCGGCCCTCTGCATCTCGTCGGGCCTAACAACACCTTTTAACTGTGACTATATCCATGATATACTGTAGCACGGCCTCTCGTGCCTTATTGGTTAAATAATTAGATTCTGAAAAGTATGAGTTTCTTTTACTGCAATAACAAACGCAAGTATTCATGGAAAATGATAATCACTTAACTCACTTTGAACGTTTGTGACATTTAGAAAAACAACAAATTCAATATAGTGTTGATAATATTTAGTCAGTTATAATAGTAGCAGTTTTAAATTATTCGTTATTATTAATAAATGACTTAGCTTCAAACTTGTGATATTTTGAAATATAAAAAATGTCACTATATTGTAGTGTCCATAATATTTGCTATTTTAGTTTTTCAAAGAAATAATAAAATATTTCTGCATAATTAATTATTTATGATAAAGGTGGTAGGTTGTGTACTTTTGTCCAACTGAGCAATCTTGCTTTCATAAAATATACCAACTTTTTAATGTATGATGATTAATTTAGCAGTAAGGCTTATTAAAGTACAGGAAATAAGTTTGCTGCTCCCTTGCCAGTTCCTCTCTCTTTCATCTCAGTGGTGCTTGATACAGAGAGGCCATTGTATTTGCTTCACATTAACGGTGTTTTTCTAGCCAATAGAGTGTCCTGATAAGGAACAACTCTCAATGCTGAGATTCTCCAGCAATCTTAATAAATGGTCATCTCTGGTGCCTTAAAGTCTGGAAAATTCCAAGGGAGTCTCATCCCAAGTTGTTTACAACTCTAAGGTCAGAGTGCATTGTTAGTTATCATCAGCCAATCAGGAACTGGTAGGGCAGGGTAACCCCATGTGGGTCTGGGATGCCCATGAAACTTTCAACCAGTGAAGAATCGTAGTTCCTCCATGTAAAAGAGACAGCACAGGGCTTCCTCTCAGCGCCTCCTGGACATTTATTGACTCAGCTTCTCCTGAACATCCTCAGACTCAGCTCGGACAATCACGTAACGGCCAGTGTGACCTTTCCTTTGTTCTAAGAGTCGAGAACAGAGGTTGCCAGTGCGTAACCAAAGGATCCACCCGAGGTTAGCCCAGCAGCAAGCCTTGTGAACCCACCGCTAACGCTCACCTGATCAACAAGTGAACTACGGTCGGAACTGTGGACAGCTGAATCTAAGTATTCAGAACTAACGCTACATCAGGAATGAACCGTTCTTCTTCCTGTCTAAAGAGTGTGACCTGCTTGGACCCTCAGTCACTTTTCTCCTGTGCAGAACTCTGCTAGTAAGCCAGAACTAACTAGCCGGTCTTCAGAGAGCCCACTGCTAGAGCATCGCAGCAGGAATCTCTCCCTCCTTCTCCCCCACCTCACGCCGGAACAGCATTGCCTGGCACCGAGCCAGAGGATGCCGATTGGATGCAGCAACAGCTTGTCACTGTTCCCTTGTGTCCGTTGGGGATCTGAACCCACACGGATTGGGTGAGTATTCAACAATCTGCATTATAGCTCGAGAATTCAATTGTTACCTCAACCTTAGTTGATCAATTGAATTCCTATGAGTGATGTTCTTGCTTTTGAGTATCTAGTTTAGAAGTTGTAATCCAAGTTCATTTACAAAACGGTCTAAATGAATGATATACAGTACTAAATGTATGTCCCTCTTGGTATTTGTAACTCTTCGTGATTGAATATATACCTTTTGTATTCTGCTAACCCTCACGATAAGATCTGTTATGTTTATATGCACATTTTATGCATTAATAAATGTATTCTCGTGTATTAGTATCCGTGTGTGTGCGTTGTTTGAGTTACCCCCCAAGGTTGATTCTAATAGCCATCAAAGAATCATTTTGTGACTTACTGCTACAATTAATATTTGTCCCAGTTAAGCACAAAACCCCAACATTTACTGGAGCCTCGTGAGAGGATACCTACATTAACATGCAGTTTAAATTTAAAGGTCTAAAAAGTATACAACTTAAATTCTTAATTGAATAAAGATTGTCCCTCAGCAGTGATCTGGATTCGAAACCAGATGTTTTCTGGTGACAGCTCAAATGCTGTACAGGAGAGGTTAAGCTTTATTAGCTCCGCCTGCCAGTTTTACAGGGTGATTCCAGATACTATTAACATAATCTAATTTGCTTATGGTATATTGAGGTAACTGCGACGCCCATCGCATTGTACCGCACCATACCCCGCTTGTTTTGAATGGCTGCATCTGTATAACTGAATGTCCATCAAAGTTTAATGTTAGTATTAATTTTGAACTGCATTTATACTCAAATATACCAGAGGAGGGTACATAACTACGAATTAAATACCCAATTGTAATTAATCATAAAACAAATGAGTACAGCAGCTGTATGTTTTAATTGGAACATGAATCGTATTATAGTGGCTTTTATTTCCATTGATAAATGATATAGATTCACATGTAGGTCCTTCAGACAAATAAGCAAACATATAGCTATTTTGGTTTTATGTATGGGCTACATTTGTGTCTGCAATACTTTAAAGGTAAATCTTGTGCACTTTCAGGGGCTACATTTGTTGCACTTCATTTAAGAGTCTTTTTAATTTGTGGATTTTTTGTTTATGGATTCTTGTAAGACAGTGAGTTACAAATATGTTTAGTAATGACTTACAAAGGCATGTACTGTATATTCTTTACAGCAGAGTTAGTAAATTGTTACAACAAGGACCAGCTAATGTCCAGTAGCATTACCAATTTTATTTCTTAAACAGAACTAGCATTCATATAAGGAGCTGGTACATAGACATGGATTTAATCTAAAAGTAATATATGCAGTATATATCAAGAAATTTCTGTAACAAATATTTTTTTCAGGTCATCTGGTTATCACTGGTCATCTGACATTATGAGCCTTTGGAATTATATTAAAAAAGCATTTTGTTTGCCTCTCATTTGGTCTGTGTACCCCGAGCCAGCAGCACTACTGTGGCATGAGTAGTCCTACACACCTTTGCTATCGAATGGGTAGAGCCACCTGTTCCATCTCCAAGACACTCTATTTCAACATGACTTCTTCAACAATGTTGGTATTTCTGTCACAGCCACAGGACACAAAATGGTCAGTGTTCCGAAGAACTGTAATAAGTATTCACTTTTAAAAAGGTGAGGACAAGAGTTTTTTTCTATATTTCCCTACACAGATGCAGCCATTCAAAATGCACAGTACAACCTCGTACCGTGCAAAATTATCCACAGTTCACCGCGTTTTACCACAGTATGTGATTGTCTGGCCGATAGGGGCACTCGTCTGAATGCGTCTGAAGGTCATAAATGATATTAATTTAGGAACATAAATATATTATGTAATCTGTATATGGCTGGTATTGGTAGGTTTAACAAAAAATACACACCAGTATTTTACTTTCTTCCTAAACATTTTAAGCATCAAAATCTTTCATTCAGTTACATACTGTGGTTATTTTGGAAACGTTTTTACGTGCTCCTTCTGACTATATTAAGTTTATATACTTCATAAAAAGTTATAACGTTTTAACATTTCCTATGAATATTTGCACTCGATATCGCAGTAAAAAATGCATACTTTTTAGAATTTCATTAATAAGGATTATAATATTGAAACGCATATCTAAAGAAATTAATAACTATATAATTATATTCATAAAGATCAAATTATCACAGTAGTACAATTTCTTTGTAAATGTCTGTATCAGTTTGGTGTAATGGCTTAGGTGTGTGCCTTGCATGCTGAAGGTTGGGGGTTTAAACTCAGATGTAACCATGATATTTCTTTTAAAAACTAAAATAGCAAATATTTTGGACACTTTATTGACATTTTTGAAATTTCTTAATATCACAACATCTTTGAAGCTAAGTGATTTATTAATAACAACAAATAATTTCAAACTGCTACTGTACTGCCACTACAATAAAGCTTCTGGGAAATACATTTGTCCTGCATCAAAGTTTAACTTGTTCAGAGCGTCCTACATTACAAATTCCAAGCGTTTCAGTTTGTCTATTGCTACAATATCGACAGCAATGTACTTAAAAGGAACATGTCAAAATGTTTCCAAAATAAGTACAAGTGAACGAATTGAGGGATTTGATAATAATAGAGAAATCATAACAATGACCCCATGTTGCTAATCACGCATACCCATCTATACTGTAATCCACATTCTTTGTAAACACATTTTATTTTTAATTTGACTCATTTAGGCATGAATTGTGAGAGAGTGATAGATGGAGACAAATAATGTCAGTTACCCTCAGTCACCTGAACAGCTGATGCACTGAAGAATGCCTGAAGGATTAGCCCATTAAGAGCGAGTGTTTTTTAAACAACCCGAGGGGAAGGAAAAGGGCCCACGTTCATTTTTTTCACTGACAAAGTTAATTTGTGGTGCATTGGTTGTCAGTGAAACAATTTAATCATTTAATCTCTTTACTTTTAATCTGTTTTAATATGCTAAATGTTGAATATTTACATTGAATTTTACAACTAAAGGGACATTTTAGTAGCTGAGCATAAAAGTGGAAGTGGAAACAGTCACCAGCTTTAGGTTTTGGGGAATTCACATCTCTAAAGATCTAACCTGGACTGTGAACACTGACTCTATCATGAAGAAGGCTCAGCAGCGCCTTTATTTCCTGAGGTGCCTCAAGCGATGGGGGATGCCAGTACCTTTGTTGGTGAACTTCTATCGCTGCACCATCGAGAGGATCCTCACCAACGGGATCACCGTGTGGTATGGCAGCACCTCTTCTCGAGAGAGAAAGGCACTGCAGAAAATGGTCAATATGGCCCAGAAGATCATCGGCTGTGGAAGTGGAAATCTAATAAGTAAATTGATTCTTAAAATGTAGAGAGCTTTGCAAAATATATATTGGTGCTTTTAGATAATATATTTCAAGGATGTAATTGCTGTGCTACAGTACATGCAGAATTTTAGAAAACACTGCGTCAACAAAGTACACTGTTTAGGTTACTTTAGAAGACAATGTACCAAAACAATATATGCTGTCTGGGTCGTTAGAATTAGCTGAAAGTAACTGATTAGCTTTGAATAACAAATCTAGTGCTTCTTCTCTCGCTCTATGATGTAATCTGTTTTGTCTTAGGGAAAGGGGAAGTTTTTGAAGGGACAAAGCACTGAGCTTTTTTACAGCGCAATGTCTTATAAAAACCCTGTACTGCTTGTAACAAATTGAGTCTCTGGTTGCACTTTGCGAAGTGGCAGCAGGGCTCCCAATATTGCAATATTGAAATAAAGACCTTACTCAGGTGAGAACTCTCTCTTGTGGCTTCCTTGATAGTTATATTTCCATGACAATTTGGGGGCTCGTCCGGGATCACAAACCTGAGCGCGAACGGCTGCTGAAACTCCATCCGGACCCGGACAATTTTAGCAAATTGGACGAACCTCGGAGGATAAACTGTTTATCCTTCCAGAGACACGTCTGGAGAATTGGCAGCTGTCTGACGTCAGTAAGTGATCCTTTAAAATTAATAGTTTGAGAAGCGAGCCACAGGGGTGTTCTCACGCGGGTTTGATGAGTCCAGGACTCATATAAAGAACTTATCTTAACACAGACGTGTGGTTTTTGCTCTGCGGAGTAGTTAATGTGATAAGGTTCTAAGTAAGGCACCGATCGGTAAAAATGGGAAATTAAAATTCAAAGACGAAAATGGGACCGAGCAGTCCAGCAAAAGTACATGTACGACAAATTCAGAGAAACAATTATAGCCTGGGTTAGAGTAAAAAAAAAAAATTATGTTCATGAACTGTAAAGCTAGGGTAATAGGTGTAAGGGAACTTGCACATAATTTATATATGATAATTAGGGGCCCATAACTATGAAGGATCTTTGTAAGTGAATCAGAATGGACAGAGGAAAGTTGAATTAGGAAAAAGAAGTTTCCTGAAGAAGGGGAAACTTAGAAGAGAAGGAGAAGAAAGGAAAGAAATTGAATTGGAAAACTTATGTAATGGAAAGAGGAATCACAGAAATAATGGGAAGCTTCAAAAAAGACTAGTCTTGAAAGTAAAGAACAGCAAGCTGCAGCTAAAGTCATGGCCATGCGTACTAAAAAGAAAAAGTCTCCACCGAAATTAGAAAGCGGTCCAAGGCCAAAGCCTTTTCACTTGTTTGTGAAATGCCAATGTGCACTTTTCCAGGTCCAGAAGGAACTCCAGCATATGTACATTGACATTGGTCTCCTATTGAATTATTTGCATTAGTTAAGTCTTTTCCTAAATTGCCTGATGACCGTAAAGAATTTAGAAGAAAGGCAAGCCTTGTTCTTGATTGTCTTAAGCCTAATTACAGTGACATAACCTTGTTGCTAGATCATATTGTTCCTAAAGGTTTACAACGTCCTCTAAAAAGGAGGAGGCAGATTGGCGGATACATGACCCAAATGATGAAGAAGTATCCATCTAAATTAAACCACACGGACATGGAGAGGAAAAGATAGGTGGCCGATTCTAAAAAGAGGTAAGGACTCCTCTTTTCTAAAAAGTCCCTTGTCCTCTCCATGTTGCTGTGGTGGGTTCAGGGTTTTCCTGAAGCTGAAGCGAGTACAACAGAAAAATGAGTTAATGGTGTATGTGTTTTAGATGCCTGTTTTGTGAAGGTGGGGTAGAAAAAGAGGGATTGCTGAAGGAATAGCGTCTCGCCCTGCCCGTGCAAAAAAATCCAGGTGTTGCATCCTGGTACACGACTGCAGTACGGCTGAAGGTAGTAACTAGAACTGTACTTGCAGAAGTGCCGAAAATGGTAACTCGATTCAACTGTGTGTTTAAAGCCAGGATTTGGAACCTGGTCCATGTTCCCGAATTGTGATAGTTCGTCAGTTTGTCTCGACTGGGGGATTCCGCGGGGCGCGTGGGAGACGTGAAAATGGTTTGGTGTGAAGAAAAAAAGTTTGATTAATCCAAAGTGAAACTTAGAAGAAATATTGACTGGCAGACGGAATTTAGGCTGAACAGGAATGTAGAAAAGTGTATGAACATTTGGATAAAAATAAACAATAGTTAGAGGAATATTTGAGAATTCAACAGAATATCATAGATGAGATGCAAAAATCCCTGATGGAAAAGTTAAAAGCAATGGCTGAACGAAACGAAGTTATATATGCAGAAAACGAAAAAGCAAAAGAAGAAATAGAACGCCTTGAGAGAGAATCTGGGAGAAGGGTGGGAATTAGTGTGGAGATTTTTGAAAGAGCATTACCCACCGAAAACTGATTAGAGAAAAGTAACAGCATGTCAGCAGAAGGAAGTGAGGATGTTTTCAGATTTTACAGAAAGGTTTATAGCTTTATGGATAGTATACTCGGGGTTAGCCGATGAAAAGGAAGTGAATGAAGATACTTCCACAGTAATAAAACAAATTTACTTGAGTGTGTTAAAACCTGATGTTGCCAAGAATGTACAACTATGCTTTCCTGATATTACGGACAGCGGAGACAGATTTGATTTAATAACTCGCGAAGCATGCATGCAGAAGTGCGAGCGCTGCAAATGGGAGGTAAAAAGACTCCCAAGGAGGAGAAAAGGGAGCCGCCAGTTTGTCGAAATTATTGTGCGACTTTCATGTTATACCGAGATATAAAACCCCAAAGACAAAACTACTAATAAGCTGGTGTGCAGTTACTAAAAAAAAAATGTGTTTTTTGGAGAAATTGGAAGAAAGAGGCTTGATTTCACAATTAAAGAACATGTCAGAAGCTGAAACGAGAGCCGTGCGTGAACTAACAGTTTTAATCTAGTAAACCCCTCTGTAGGGGTCACAGGACACAGGAGCACAGCTGTCCTGTTTTTAGACTAAAACAGCATAAAAATGTGATATAAAGTTTTCTAACAGGTAACAGGAGGCTACAGGAGAAGGAGTGCAAGGGTTGTGTTTAAAGCAAATATAAGCTGTCACAGTCTGCTTGGGTAAAGATGTACAGTTTCAACTACTGATGTGGGTGGGGGACACCCCAGACCTATTTTAGGCCCAGACTGCAGCATTTTATAAGGAATTACTGCATGAAATAGCATTTATGTAAACTAACTCAATAGAGTTATGTGATATTGTGATTGTTTTACCTAATGAGGAAATCCATAAGGCCGGGCTACTCCAAGTACTGGATCTTGAAAAAAAAAAGGAGTATAAAACCAACTACATGATAAAGCCAGGGTGAATGCCTTCTCAGAACGAGCTTGTCTAGTGACGTATTGGTTTAAGGGGGGTAGTGCAGTCTAAAGACAAAATTGCCTTGACCCCTGCAGCAGAAACTGGTTTTGATGTTTTGAGACAAGCTTTCTTGCAGCCACTGGCCCTGGACTGGATTCCCTCAGACGGATCATCTGTATGTAATCTGTATGTAAGTGAAATAAACGGGTTGTGAGCTGTTGTGCTGGTGCAGGAGCATGGAGATAGGCATCGTCAGGTGGGTTATTATTATTCAGGACCCCTCGATGCGGTGGCCTCGATGCGTGTTTATGTGTTGTGCAGGCTACCTGCCTGGCTGTATAAACTGTGAATAATCTGGTTTAGAACTAGCAGACAGAATGAAAAGATTTAATTGAAACTTGTAATTATGCTAAATGGAAAATTGTAGCAATTTATATAGACTGTATATATACATTTGGTGTATGCCACAATTTTGGATGGCAGTGAAGGAATAGGGATTTCCCCAACATGGCAGGGACTCCAGTTAAGAATGCTGGGTTTGTCTCTGAACTGTTAGAAGCTTTGCAGCTGCTGACTGAAGTAGCTGTGGTAAAGTGTAAATCACATAATAAAGAAATGTTTCCAGTAACTCGAGGGAACAACTTTGCAGATGTAGCTGTCAGGTGCGCAGTCCTGGTAGAACAGGAGTCTGAGACCCCTGTGAAAGCTCTGTTGGTGAAAAGGGGACAGCTACAGGATATTCAGGCTGAGGCCTCTAAAGCAGAGAAATGGACATGGTTAGAAAAGAGTGTGGTGCTGCCAGCACACTGGACGCCCTGCATGCCCTCACAGCCTAATGCCCTTTGTAGCTCGACAAATGCACTCTGTCGGACACCTGGGTGTGAGTCAAATGGTGTGCTGGTTACCCAAACCCCAATGGTGTGCTGGTATCTCAATGTGATGCTTATCAAAGGAACTCAACTACAGTTCAGGTGCAGGTGCTACAGCTCAAAAGGGCTGCTCCTGAGAAACCTTTCATGCAGTAGCAAATGTTTACAATTTACAATTGTAAAGGGAAACCTTGGCTCTTATAATCCCAGTGGGTTGCTGTCACTGCCTCTGTGTCTACCAAACACTTGATGATGGAGATAAGCCCTCGGTGGGCACTGCCCTACCGCTTGTATTATGATCAAGGGACAGGCTGTGGCTGCATTATTCGGGGTGAGATGGACTGAGATCACCCTCAGTCTGCTGGAACAGTGGAATGAAGGAACAGAAGTCTAAAAGATCGACTAGACATCAGACTGAAGGAACGCCATGGGATGCGGGCTGGATCAAACAGAACTGTGTAATAGAGCCTGTTTGATATCATCACAGGCCAATCAACGAAACTTCCTGGAGGGATGAATTTGGCTAATGGATTGTTGAATTTGCTAATTCTCTATTGTAGTATTGTAGGTTGTTAATTGAAGTGGTGCACGGGGCTGGTGAACAGGTGCTGGACACTTGGAGACCTCCAGTAGAGGGAAGACACGACCTGATACCTGGCGAGTGGGTGTGGTGAGGAAGATATACCCTGCCAGATGTTGCAACCCTGCTGGGAAGGACCATATCAAGTGCAACTGACTACCGACTCTGCCATCTGAGTGACAGGATGAGATCGCTGGATCTACGCATTGCGCTGACACCGAACCACTGCACCAGAGACTGAGTGAACATTAATTATTATATTGTCACTGTTTCTGTGTTTGTTGAGCTTCCTGAGGGGGGGCGACAGTGTACCTGTTAAGTGTAAGGAGCTTTACTTTGATAAAATGGGGATATGGAATCAATACTTTATCAGTCAGCCACAAATAATAATCAGAGCTCATGTTGGGATTGTATTGCTATAAAAGATGCTCATGGGAGTAATCCCCTTTGATAGAGGTGATTATTTAGGTTTATTGGCATGGGTAAATAGCCCTGCTTTTAGTCTGAGTGTAACTCAGATGTATTAGAATGGAAATAACTGTATGCTCCTCGCTATAATCACAGTTTTAGGCCATTCTCTATTAGGGTGATAGACAGCTGTTTAGGTGAGCAAAGACTAAACAGTACTTGTATTCTAGACAATTATTGGCAAATGAATGACTTAGCAAAGCACATCTATGATGAAGAAAAATATATATCATAATTAAAATCCAGATGATTGGGGCATTGGTGCATGGCTACAGTCTGTGCTAGGAACCTGGAGAGGGTCTCTGGTTCAATGCATATTTGTGTGTCTGGTATTATTCGTTATGATCAAACTGTTAATATCCTGCAGGTGGGATTTACCTGTGCTGTAAGAACTAATGCGTGAATAAGGAGACTGGATTCTGGTGAAAGACAGGAAAAAGAGGTGGTGTTCGCTCAGGTGGAGGGGGCCGTGCCAGGTGCCCTGAATTCATGGTTCCCACTGTAAAAAGGTCACAAACGAACTGAGCAAAGCACAGGAGTGATGTCTCCACAGGGATAGATGGGGATCACATGCTTGGGACTGATGTGCATAGCCTTTTTCCTTTTTATGTGGAAGCCTGTCACCACCCAGAAAGAGGAAGAATCTAAACGCGAAGCCTCTTTGTATACAAACTGGCTGAATGAAACTGATAATGAGGGGGATATGAGTAATTTCTGGTATAAACTTATAAATCATACTGTAAAGTTAAAGAAATTTAATGTATCTTGTTATGTATGTGCTTTAATGCCTCATTCTACAGCCTCACCCATTTCTCTCCTGGTTAGAATCACTGTTTGGGCCAGGGGGAATGTTTTTCTTTAAGTTACTAACACCGATTATAGGGGCTGTGATACTTGTCTTCCTGTTTTTGTGTTGCTGTATGACTTGTATTATTCCAATGCTTTGAAATATGGTAATGAATATGTTTGCGCATCAGTATGTTCTGATAAGAACGCAAGAATCCGAAGTATGGGAGCCTCCTGGGAGTCCATATGAAGAATCTAACTTTTAATCATTTTCAAGAATAAAAAGGAGGGAATTGAAGTGGAAATCTAATAAGTAAATTGATTCTTAAAATGTAGAGAGCTTTGCAAAAAATATATTGGTGCTTTTAGATAATATATTTCAAGGATGTAATTGCTGTGCTACAGTACGTGCAGAATTTTAGAAAACAGTGCGTCAACAAAGTACACTGTTTAGGTTACTTTAGAAGACAATGTACCAAAACAATATATGCTGTCTGGGTTGTTAGAATTAGCTGAAAGTAACTGATTAGCTTTGAATAACAAATCTAGTGCTTCTTCTCTCGCTCTATGATGTAATCTGTTTTGTCTTAGGGAAAGGGGAAGTTTTTGAAGGGACAAAGCACTGAGCTTTTTTACAGCGCAATGTCTTATAAAAACCCTGTACTGCTTGTAACAAATTGAGTCTCTGGTTGCACTTTGCGAAGTGGCAGCAGGGCTCCCAATATTGCAATATTGAAATAAAGACCTTACTCAGGTGAGAACTCTCTCTTGTGGCTTCCTTGATAGTTATATTTCCATGACAGTCTCACCGAGATTAAACAGCTCTATGAGGACCGCTGCCATGGTAGAATTCTGGCCATCACAGAGGACAGTCACCACCCCGGGCACTTACCACCAGATTCCTCAATAGCTTCTATCCACAAGCAGTGCGATTGGCGAACACATTTAGCCATCCCTCTCGGACCACACCTACACCATCTACCTCATTATGATTTCTTATTTATTGCACATCTCCAGTCATTGTTTACACGCCTGTATTGTTTACATTCATACTGTCTATATGTTTACTTGTACATTGTCTACTGTTTGTTTGTATATTGTCTTAATGCACTGTTTGCGCTTTGTGTTTTTACACTTGTTTTACAATCGAGAGACTTTCTGTAAGTAAGAATTCCATTGTACCAGTATATGTACCGGTTACATATGGCAATAAAGTTCAAGTTCAGGTTCAAAAAGCGCATCTGCAACGTAAAACAACTGGTTTGACATGTACAGTAAATGTGAGACCTGTGGCGCTTTCAATGCATATCCTACAGTGTGAGCTCATTTGCAAGGCTATTAAAAAAGGTTGATCAAGTTCACAGTCTGGGTGTGGCGAGTTTTGTCTGTTTCCAGCCAGTCTTGGACGAAAGGAACCTGTGTTTCATTGGAAGGTTCATCTGTTCTACTCGTACATGAGAATATAGGGGAAAGGTAAAAGTGCCCGCGGTCAATTTTTCACTGACAGACAAAATTGTGTTGTTAACAAACACTCTGCTTAACAGAGCCGATTGTCAGAGCAAGGTGACTTTCTGCTATCTTAACCATTTTTTACAGCTTTTAAAGTCACACAATGTTTGAAGTAGGCAGGAACACGTCATTGTATCTTATTTTTTATGTCATTTTTTAAAATAAATATGGAGCAACCAGCAATCAAATGTCCTGTTTTTTCTTAACACTCATTTTTCCATACTGTAGTTTGAGTCTTTGTGTAAGCTGTAAGTTCTTTTTACTTCTTAAGTAAACATTTGAAACACTTTAATTTTGTAAACGCAACACAAATTCCGTACAGAAATAAAATAATGTTTTCTACAGGTGTTAAGCAGATTAGCAGGTTGCTGACAAAATAGCGCACCGTCCACTACTGCCCAGTGATATAACTTTAATATTGTAACGCATACGGCCATCATTGCAGGTTGTTCGAGCCAGTGCAGTGACGTCACCGCCCTTCCCTGTGAATAGTAGGGACCATAGCCGTCTGGCTGACGGGAGATTTCCCTCTATCTCAACTGACTGGGTCCGTGATGAGTGACGCCGGAGGCCTGGGTTTGAGTCCTCAGCAGTGGGGGGCCAACCTGAGGGAGCAGCAGCAAGGGCGCATACCTGTGTGAGAGTGCTACAATATAAACAAGGTCTAGTACCTGGTGCAGTTTAAAAAAATACTGCATATATTTTGAATTAATCGAAACACCTGATCATCTACTGTAAAGCTTTCACTGCTTTGTTTGTGTATATCCCAATCGCAGCAGGGGCAGGGTGCGTGGGGAAAGGTTTAGGCTGCAATTGCAATTGAAATTTTGCTGCCTAAGTGAATTCTCGTACTTGACTGAGAAAACTTTAGAGAACTAGAGAACATTTTTTATTTAAAAAAAATTGTAAATATGATGTTTACATTGGTGCTTTTATAGTCACATTAACATTGGAATGTTCTTACAAGTGTAAAAGAGGCAATACACAACGTGTTTCCTCTTTAACTCTTCAGTTTACAAAGAAATTCTGCCAGAGTCACACAACATTGTCCAAAAATACTCTTCTTGTGTCTAATTTCTAGTTTAGCAGGATTTGCACGATAAGCACATTGTTTAATGTGGTTGACATTACCCACTTCTACATCGCTGTACAACACAGGTTTGAGTCGGAGTGTCTGTTAATAAAAGAGAGCGCATTCCAATACATAAAACTACTGCAGGATTTCTTTATCCGTTTCAGCTAAATGAGGGGAATTAAGTCAGTCAGAATCTCGGAGTGCCAATTGTAAAAATAACTTTTCTTCCCTCTCTTGTTTAACTTAAAGAATTTTGTGAAGAAATCCTTAATCACAATACCAACACTTAATTTATCCAGATACACAAATTCATGTCAGAGCCAAGAACAAGCTATAATAGTGGACTATTTGTATGTATTCACCATAGAAACAAACCGAAAGTAATACTCTGATTACGCTTTGAACCATTGGGTGCAGTGCTTTGTCCATTACCACTATAAGGACAATGAAAGTTTTTTTAAATAAACGAATGTCAAAATGTTTCCGATAATGTCCACCTGTGATATTTTAGCTGCTTAGTTACACTATTCCATATTCATATAACTATCAAGTGATGTTAAATCACTACAACATTTATCTTTTTACAATAACAGCAAGTGGTGTTCTTGCGCTGTATTCCTAGAAAAGGATAAAAAGTTATGTAATGCATATGGCCACCATTGCAGGTTGTTCGAACTGGCTTACCAGCGTGGTGACGTCACCGCCATTCCCTGTGAAAAGCAGGGACCACAGCTGTCAGGTTGATGGGAGATTACCCTTTAGCTCAAGTGGCTGGGTCCCTGTTGAGTGACGCCGGAGGCCCGGGTTTGAGTCCCCGACGGTGGGGGGTTGACCTGAGGCAGCAGCGGCGAGGGCGTGAACCCCATAGCGTTACAGTTATAACTTTTTATGAAGTACACAATATGAGCTTAATAATGTTACAACAAGCACGTTATAACCAGAACCCACTAAGTTACCAAAATATTTATGAATAATTAAATTATTTATGATGAAGGTGGAAGGTTGTGTGCTTTTGTCAAACTGAGTAATCATGCTTTTATAATATATACCGACTTTTTAATGTTTAATGATTAACATTCTGTAATACACAGTTTACAATTATTAAAAGTCTAAAGAGTATACGACTTAAATTCTTAATTGGTAAAAGATTGTCTCTCTGCAGTGACCGGGATTCGAAACTGTCGTTTTCTGGCAACAGCTCAAATGCTATACAGCAGACGGATACTATTATCATAATTCAAAAAAATGCAGTATAGATAGATTGATAATACTTTATTAATCCCGTAGGGAAATTGATGAAATGCGGTATAATGCGGTATGATGCACCACACCAACCGAATATTAACGCAGCGTACTTCAAACATTCTGAATGGCCGGATCTGTATTTGTCTACACAACTTATTCTCTTTACCACTAAATCACCAATATACCTGCTTTCCCTTGAAAACCACAAGTGTACTGTAGGTTCCCATCACAACAAAAAAGCTAAGAAATCTATGTGATCAAACTCAGATGTGACAGACCACATTTAAAGCTTACAACACATTTAAATTTGTATTTCATTCATTTCTGTTCTCTTCACTCATCGGGATATTTGAAAATTTACTATGACATACTAAAGACTCTGCATGCATTTGCTGTAATTCAGCAACTAATAAAGTTAAACTTCATCATAACAAATTACACTTATTTTAATAAACACATATTAATAAACTTCATTATAATAACCTCAAATTAAACATAGAAGTGTTTTAAAACAAGTACCATCAGATCAAATTTCAAAACAAACACACCCACATTTTACAAAAATAAACTCCCCTGCTGTATATCCCCAGAGCCTATCCTGGCAAGCAACAGGCACAAGGCAGCATACACCCAGGATGGGATGCCAGTCCATCGCAGAACACACACTGGCACAAACTCACACACATTCACACTAGGGCCATTTTTTCCCAACAGCCAAATAACATACCAGTATGTCTTTTGACTGTGAGAGGATATTGGAGCACCTGGAGAAAACCCACATGAACACAGGGTGAACATACGCTCCATGCACAGAGCACCCCAGGAACTGAACCCAGGGCTGTAGCATGGCAAAGCAGCATTGCTAACCAATGTACTACCTTGCTGCATCCTTTATCATTCCATTTGAGCAATTTAATTCCTAATATTCTCAACATGTTGCTGTTTTAGGAGTTCTTGTTATTTATGGCTTAATACATGCTACTGTACGTATGGATGCTGATGTGGAAGAGAGAGGGAAAGGCTGTTTCCTTAAGCCAGCACTGTAAAATAATTTATCCTCAGTGAGATGCTGACATCTTATTGTGGATTTCTAACACTATGTATAGTTCCATCCACACAGTGCATTTACTTCCATCCATTTTCTAATCTCTTTATCCAGTACAGAGGATTTGGATCCTATCCCAGAAAGCAACGGACGCAAGGCAGAATACACCCTGGACATAGTGCCAGTCCATCACAGGACAGACAGACACAAACACGCACACACACCAGGGCCAGTTTTCCCATAAGCCAATCAACCTACCAGTATGTTTTGGACTGCAAGAGGAAATCATATCACACATATGGAGAAAACCCACTGAACCCAGAGAGAACATGCAAACTCCACACACACAGGATGGCAGGAATTGAACCTAGGGCTCCAGTGCTGCAAGATAGCAATGCTAACCACTTCACCACCATTAGAAATGGATGGATAGCTTAGTTATCTTTCTTGTTCACAGGTTTGCATGCGTAATTTAATTTAGAAAGCCACTGAGACAGCTGGTACTATTGTTGTATTTATGAAAAAAACATACAGAAAGCATGCTAACAACTGTGCTGTCCTATTCCTTTGGCCCTCAGCCAAGCGGGTTAAGCCAAGTCTTCACATCCCAATAAACTATTCTAATTTTTCCCAACCTTTCGGCTGCTGTCATTCCTCATGAATGGCTATTTTAACCTATAAAATAAGCTTTTTTTTCTAGAGCCAGTCAATTTGAATGTATAGGGCTTCAGCAGCCATTTTTGCTGCAGAATGTTTTGTTAGTGAATTAGTGAATTTTCATTGTAAAATTTTAAAATGAACGCACTTTCTCAAGGTAAGGTAAAATGGTATATATGTATTTTAGCAAATTGTTGCTTTTGAGCTTGTATTCCATGAATTATAATGTGAATAAAGACATTTTATACTCAAAGGTCCATTGCACAGACGTCTTTGATGGGTTAAAAGTCCCGCTGGTAAGACAGAGCTAGGCTGGATTTGTCTGTGAATGGATTTGGCAGCTGCTTGCTCCATGATGGGAGGGTCCTGGTGCATACAGAAGAGAGAGAAGAGAGCATTGCATAACCTTGATGGACAGTTCTGCTAGAAGTGAACTGACTGAACTTTATTCTTGAAATAACTCTAAAAAATAATCTGTGCACAGTTTGTTTTCCTGGGTCCGGCTGGGTCCAGCTAGGTTCCATAGGGGGGGACTTGCTTGTGTAGTGTGCTCTCACGAGGCACCAGTTCTGTAGGGGTTTGGGCATTTACTGGGACAATTATTAATTGTGGCAGTAAATCACAAAATGATTCTTTTAACGGTCTTAGAATCCAACCATGCGATATAACTCAAACAACGCACACACACAGGTACTAATACACGAGGATACATTTATTAATACATAGAATGTGCATGTAAACCTAACAGATCTTATCGTGAGGGTTTGCAGAATACAAAAGGTATATATTCATTCAGTCACAAAGAGTTACACATATCAAGAGGACATACGTTCAGTATATCATTCATTTAGACCGTTTCATAATTGAACTTGGTTACAACTTCTACACTAGATACTCAAAACAAGTACACAACTCTTAGGAATTAAATTGATATCAACTGGTTGAGGTAACAATTGAATTCTCAAGTAGTAATGAAGAATGTTGAATACTCATCCAATCTCTGGGGATTCAGATCTCCTGCAGACACAAAGAAGCAAAGGCACACTCGTTGCTGTCCAATCCGCGCTCTCTGCCATTCCTGCGATGTGCTGCTGATGCTCTCTGAAGACTCGCTAGTTAGTACTGGCTGAAACTAGCAGAGTTTGTGCACAGGAGAGAAGACTGTGGGTATCAGCAGGTCAGGAAGAAGACCACTTCGTTCCTGATGAAACCCTAGTTCTGAATACAGATTCCGCTGTCCACAGTTCTGACCTGTTCACGAGGCTTACTGCTGATTCTAACCTCGGGTGGATCCTTGAGTTACGCTGGCAACCTCTGCTCTTGACTCTTAGAACAAAGGAAAGTAATGCACTCGGACACACTGGCCGTTATGTGGTGGTCCGAGCTGAGTCGGAGGAGATTCAGGAGGGGAGCTGCAAGAATGTCCTGTGCTTGGGAACTGTGTTTCCTTGGGAACTGTGCTTCCCAACTGTTCTGCCCCTGGGCACCGTCCTGCCCTGGAATTGTTCTACAGGCTCTCTGTGTTGCCTGTTTTTACCTGGAGGAACTGCAGGACCTTCAGTGGTTGAAAGTTTCATAAGCATCAGAGACCCACGTGGTATTACAATGCCCTGCCAGTCCCTGATTGGTTGATCAAGGTGAGATATGAGTCACTTACCCCTGACACTTAGGAATGCAGTCCAGATCTCCATCTGGCACTCCCTAGACAGATAGGCGCCAATGGATGACCATTGATCATGATAGCCAGGCTTAGCTAAGTGCATCCCCATTTGGGAGCTGTCCATTATCTAAAGAAAACCTTAAATCAGCCTGCATGAATAACTTCTCTGTGGCTGCACCACAGAGATGAAGAGAGAGATGGGGCCTCTGTCACGATCGCTACTCCTCCTCTTAAGGGCGCTCCAGCCCTTCCTTGTTCTGCCCCATTACCTGTACCTATTTCTGATTTCCGTTCCCCCTTAAAAGCCAGACGCAGACGTCACCCGAGGTTCCTCATTGAATCCCGTTTCGTGAGAACCCAGGGTCCTGCTGCATCTGGCTCCGTAAGGTTTTAACCCTTCGTTCCTGATTCCCCCTGCCGGTCCCGACCCGGCTCCTGGTTTTTAATTCCTTTGGATGGATCGTCTGGCATTGGACTACTCTTCTGTTTTGGATTCCCCGTTTTAGATTTCGTCTTTGATTGTTTGCTCCGGACTCACTTCGCCCGGACACCTGCTTAACTTTGGACACGCCCCCTTGTCTCCATACCCTTCTCCTGCATGATTTTCTCCCTACTGTGTCCTCACCAACTTAGAACGGATCGGATCGGACTTAGCAGATGGATCGTGTCGTCTGCGTAGGGCCCGGAAAGAACTGTTCGCGACAGCCTCATTTGGGAAAGCACAGCAACACTTAATTCTGTCTTATTAACAAGCATTGCCATTACATAGGATTGGATTTCTGCTAACAGGTGGATTGATATATTGTACAACGTAAATTACCAGTGTGATGGCAGTGTGCTTTAGGGATACGTTTGTAGAGGTTTGATGGGTTTACTGAGACAATTATTAATTGTAGCAGTAATCACGAGGTGGTTCGTTGTGGCTTTTAGAAAATCAATCGTCAGAACAACTAACAACGCACACACACGGGTTCAATACACGAGATACATTTATTAATATAAATTGTGCACCAAACATATACTAGTCTGCCTGGATACAAGCGACAGACCTTACTGTGAGGGTTATCAATATACAAGGTATATAATCTCGAAGAGATGCAAACACAAAGAGATACACAACAGAGAATATATGTCAATGTATATCGTTCGGTTACCAAATCGCTAATCAGTGTTATTACCCACTGTTACTCTAAACTCGGAAGTAAATACATTACTCATGAATTAAATTGATAACAACTTGTGTTGAGGTACAATTGAATTCTCAAGACGCAATGTAGAACATGGGGTTTACTTATCCACTGTGTATGGATTTGGAATTTCCCGGCACGAACACCAAACCAGCTGACAGGCTCTGTTGCAGCCTCTGTTCCAGCGGTTGTCCAATGGGCATTGTCCCGGCGTCCTCTGGCTACCGGCCAACCAGTCAAGGTGCAGCTCGGAGTAGGACGGGCGGAGGAATCTAACTGCAGCGCGCAGGGCAGTCGTTGCTCCGAGGGGATCTACCAGCAGTCCAGCGGGGCTAGTAGAAAGTCTCTATGCACAGAGTGTGACCGCGAGTCCTCACAAGTCACTCTTTTGCCCGGGAAGAAGCTGGTTCGTTCCCGGTCCAGCGCTGCTTCTGAATAAGCTATTCAGGTTGTCGACGAGGGTCCAACTGTAGGCTGCCGTTGATCAAGCGGAGCATTCACGTTGGTAGAATTCTGAGTACGTACGGGATCCTCGGCCTCGCGCTTAGAACAAAGTCCAAGTCCCAGTGCAGACAACAGCAGTTGTCACGTGATTGTCTCTGAGGATGCGCGAAAATGGCCAAGGAGAGCCCTGATCTGAGCTTGCGCTCCCTTTTTGACCAAGACACAGATGTGTGTTGATTGGTTGAGAGTTTGGCGGGCATTGGAGACCCACGTGGTGTTACCACGCCCTGCCAGTCCCTGATTGGTTGATCAAGGTGAGATATGACTCACTTACTCCTGACACTTAGGAATGCAGTCCAGATGTCCATTTGGCTCTCCCTAGACAGATAGGCACCAATGGATGACCATTGATCATGATAGCCAGGCTTAGCTAAGTGCATCCCCGTTTGGGAGCTGTCCCTTATCAAAAGAAAACATCTTTAAATCAGCCTGCATGAATAGCTTCTCTGTGGCTGCGCCACAGAGATGGAGAGTGAGATGGGGCCTCATTTAGGAAAGCACAGCAACGCTTAATTCTGTCTTATTAACAAGCATTGCCGCTACACGTTTCTGCCAAATAATGCTGCCTGCCGCATCAGGCAATATATATTTAACATTAGATGATGTGAAGTTTATGTCTAAGTTCAACATCATATGAAGTATAAGCATCATAATCAATTTTATACAATGTGCATATAGTAATGTGTTCTTACATTTTTTACATAAAATGTAACATTAATGGTTTTATTATGCTGTTAATTTCAAAATTATATTAATAATAATGCATTGTAAAATATATATTATATTTTGTATACTGCATATTTTAAATAAAGCTCTTTTATATTTTTGAAATAAATGGAAGGTTGAGAAAAATGTACTTAAACGTTCAGAATATATCCCTTACATAATTAAATCTTTAGTTTTTTTCCTTATTAGATTTATGAATCTTCTAAATCTAAATTTAATCTACAATGTCAAGTTTCCACTGAGAAAAACAAAGAATGGTAAGAAACCAAAAATACTTCAAAATTATTTTCTGCTACACTCAAAATGAATGCAGATCTGTTAGAATATGCAACTAATTCATCTTTTGTAAGATGATGAAGAAGAAAAAGATTTAAGTAAGAGTTTATATTTTAACTTTTCAAAGTTTCAGTTCCGTGAGTCACATACCTGTAGTCTGAGTCTGAGCTCTTACAATACTGGACACACCGTCTAGACAAGAAACTCTTCCTCTCATCTCAACTGCTTTTATGGGCAGCTTTTCACAGTGACCCCAGAGGCTGCTGAGTGCAGAGCTTTAGCTGTAGCTCTTATTAATCCAGAGAGACAGATAGTAAGTACTAGAGAAAATGGGCGCAAAGGTGTTACAAGGACTCAATTTACTTCTTGTATGTGTGTTTACTTTTATAGATACTGCAACCAGCAACAGAGTTATAAAATTCACAATTTAATTCATTAATAGGCTTAGTATAAATTCTCAAATAGAAATAAAGGAGTTGCAGGTGATATGGCACAATTGTTTATCCATTTTTGTTTAATAGGAATTTGTCCAAAGGTATGACTAGCTTGGAGATAGTACACGTGTCAATCTCTTGTGGAATAAAAGGACATTTTTTTCTGAAAATAGGGCATACATGTTCATGATAACGCATTCATAAAGACAAGACACATTAAAAAAATATATATTAAAAGGCAGAGATGGACTTGTTTCCCATGTAGGGTGTATCCTGCCTTGTGTCCAAGCTTGCCAGGACAGGCTCTGGTTCCCCCACAACACTGTTTTTGATAAGGTGGTTAGAACATGGGTGGGTGAATGGACGTTCCACGTGTTCTAAGCTTCTAAATGTGCTTCCCAAGACTTTCCATTTGTCTCTTTTGATATGTGTTTTCCTAAGTCTGATAATTCAATTAGGTCAAAGCATTTGAGAATTTGGGTTGCAGAAGAAGTAATACCCTTGAATATAAGGAGATGAAAGTTGTGGCACCTGAATGTCTGCTGAAGAAACTTACACATACAACAGTACGTGTAATTATGTTTTAGCTCTTTAGCTTCCTTTAACCTTGTTAATATATTTCACTCACAAATGTGGAAAAAAAGTCACAATCACAATTCAGAATGGAAAACCACCTTCTATTTATTAAATTACTCCAGAAACAAAATGTTAAAATTATGTCAGACAATGTTCAAATTACATGAAATGCTGGAGTATATCACAAAATGATTCAGGAGATGTGGTGAAAATTGGGTTTGTGAGCAGCCATTATGAATACACAGCTTGAGGGATCACCCTTACATGCTTTCCAACAACTAAAAAAAATGTTGGAGCCCCCATATAAAAAAGTGTGAGCTACACTTCATTGAATACATTGAAAGAACAAAGTGATTTTACTAGCATCCATTCAATTCTTCTTCCGCCCATCCTCAAGAACCTAGGGACGCCATTCTTAAGCCCTCTACTGCATGGATGACTATGATGCTCCTGATCAAATTATGTTAACTCCATAACATTTGCCTTTTTAAAGCATGGATGTCAAATATTATCCTTGCTTCAGGAGAACTTTCATGTAGTATTCTCATGTAGAAATTCCCTTTTCTCTGTCTTCATCCCCTGCTATTTCCTCTCCATACTGTACATCCCCCTTCACATGCCTTAAGGAGGTATCTGTAAATCGATTTTAATACCTTTTATGCTGCCAACTTTTGTGCGTCTTGTGAATATATTTCCTGTGCTCTTTACTCAGCTCTCAAAGCTATTAAGAAACTGAGTTCTAATAGCTTAAAAATGACAGACTACTCTTATAGCAGATATGTCTGACCTTTAACACATTCTATTTTGTTCTTCAAATAACCTCTCTGATGAACACAATTTCAACACAGGAATTTGAAGATCTGTGCTTGGTAATTATTGAGTTCTTACCTGAATTCTAAACTCTGTTTTCCCCTCTCTCCTCCTTTAATGTACTACTGTGGCAGCAACCTTTCTGTCCTTCTAACATGCTGTGTAGTACAATTCTGTTTCCAATTTATGTACAATGTTAGCATCACTTATGCAATGTTGAGCTTGTATTGCCAGGAGGCAGAATCCTGGGCGCTTCAGTCTTCAGTCTTATCGCTCCACAGACTTCAGTCTTATTACTGATAGAATGATCTTGCAGTAGGACCACAGGACAAACAGACAGGGCACATACAGAGAAATGATAGCAAGGAACAATGAAATTCCATGAAGTACCATGAAATTCACTGTTAAAAATACAATGCAAAAGTATTGTTATACTGCAAGAAGTTTACAAAGTAAAAAAAGGAGATTGTATCAAAATGCTTATTAAAACAGCTCAGTAGTGTGGACAAGAATACAAATGTATTTTTATTATAAACTGGATTTTAAAAAGCATAGCTTACAGCTCAAAACTGAGAAAATGGGCAAAACCAGGGGATGAAATGACCTTCCTTACTTCACAACATTTCTTTCATTGAGGGGGGAAATTGTCTTGAAACTCAGATATCTCTGAGCTGCTGCCTTTATGTGCTCATTCCTTAAGCTATAAATGACGGGGTTGATCAATGGAGTGAAAAAAAAGTTAAGACTACCAATGAAGATACGCCCATCAGGGGAAATGCTTTCCACTCTCAATGCAATGTACTCCATTGCAGAGGACACATAATAGATCACAACCACCACCATGTGAGATGAACACATTGAGAAGGCCTTCTTACGGCCCTCCACAGACTTCAGTCTTATTACTGATAGAATGATCTTGCAGTAGGACCACAGGACAAACAGACAGGGCACATACAGAGAAATGATAGCAATGAACAATGCAAGATTCTCTTGGGCTGTCACATCTTCACAGGATAATGCTAAGACAGGGACATAATCACAAAAAAGGTGATTAACGTAGTTAGTTGTACAAAATGGCAGAGTTTTTATTAGAATTAAGGGTGAAAGAGGAGCCAGGAAGCCAAGTACCCAGACTGTGGCAATCATTGTAATGCACACCTTGGTGTTGATGATGATGGTGTAGTGTAAAGGCTTCACCACTGCAACGTATCGGTCATAAGCCATGGCTGCAACTAGGAAGCTTTCAGTTGCTCCAACTGAAACAATAAAATACATCTGTGCAAAGCAGCCTGTTAAAGAAACACTTCTACTGTGACCTAGAAGAATTGCTAATAACTTTGGTATAATTGCTGTCGTCAGCAATACATCTAAGAAAGCTAAGTTCCACAATAACAAATACATGGGTGTGTGGAGCCGATGGTCCAGAGCAACTAACACCACAATAAGGAAGTTCCCCAGGAAGGTGGCCAGATAGAGGACAAGGAATAAGAGGAAGAAGAGAGTGTAGTATTCCTGTAGGCCAGGCACTCCCACGATGATGAATTCAGAGTGCAGTGTGGTGTTGGGTCCAATTAAAACTCTCATGTCATAAGTGTCAGGGCCTCTGAGGAGAGAAAGGGGTGTCAGTGAATTATGAGAACATTGGATTATTACAATCTAGTAAGTATAATGACAGAATTTTTTACTTCTCTTCCGGTTTCCTTCAAAATAAGATGACATTGAAATGGAAATGAAATAATTTTCCTGATTAGACTTTCATTTATTCAGAAAAGAAAAAAAATATACAGTATAATATAAATTCTAACTGCCTCCCTGAATCAATAAAATTCACACATAGTAGTGGGCTATTTTACTTAACAAAATGAATAATTATGGTATAGTATATAGTTATATGGCATATGGCATAAGTTATAGATTGTGACCTTTGTCTTGTTACTTCCTCTGTTGACTGTGTGGCTTCTGCCGGAAACTCCTTTGGATGGTAATGGGGTCCCAGCTGTGTGTGTCACTTTTGAGGTACATCTTACAATACACTCTCTTTCAATTATTACTTTGAATCTGCACCTTTCTGCTTGATTCTTCACTTGTGTTGGAAGTCTGCTTTGAAGATATCTGCAGCAAAAAGAGATATCCAATTACCTGTGTGCTCCTTTTTGACAGTAGTAGGTTTTTGCAGTAGTTGTGGACAAATGGTCAGATTTCACAATTCAGCAACTGATCTCAAAACTTCTGTTTCTGTCTGTAAACTGTCTCAGGTGAACAATAAAAAGTCTGGAATTCAAGGTGGTTAAGCTAGAAATTTGTTCAAAATGAAATTGGATCAACAATCCTTTAGAGTTCCTGAAAAACACAACATCAGTATGGTTTTCAAATTTATTACAACAATATTTATGCATGTACTGAGTTCAGATATGGAGGCTGCGCTTCTGGAGGTCACTACAAGTCTGTTTATTAACAGTCTTCTCTAACAAAACACTCAGTCCAATTTTTTTCCACATTTGAGGAATCTGTGCTGTGTTTTTATTTGCTTTACAGGCCACTGACAGTGTGGCACAGACATGAATTTACAGGAATGAGAAGATCATTGTTCTGTGTCTTTTGTTGTATCCTGCAATGCTTAATTAAGGTTGGATGTGCTGATGGATGGTGTCTGATTACATTGGTGCAGGAGGCAGATGGAGAAGAAACTGGAATTATTTAACAGCCTGTTTTATTTTTGTTAGCTCAGCCAAACCCTAATTTAGGTTGGAATAGAGTGCTTTGAGTTAGTTTACTTTATAGGTGTAACTTTATGTGCTAAGTTGAACAGCAAAGCACCAAACTTTAGTCTTTAGAACCACACTAAGCTCTAATAACTCTAATAACACTCAGAGGTGAAAATGTGCAAACCTTGGGAAAATCTGAAAAGGGTTAATGCTTTTTTTCATGGAACTGTGTTCAGTATATCAGGGCAGAGTATTATTGTCATAGATCCTTATTGATAGCCTATTGATAGTATTTGTTTCAGTTAAAACAACAACTAGGTGTACCTATGATTATGGCACACCTCTGAATTTAGTTCTGGAATATTAGCTTTGTAATCAGGACATGCAATGAGTAAGTAGTTACTAGTTTGCTTTAAGGGCTTAACTGTATGTGCTAAGTGGAACAGGAAAGCACCAAACTTTAGTCTTTAGAACCACATGAAGCTTGGATAACTCTCTGATAACATTCAATGGTGAAAACATGCAAACTTTGTGAAAATCTGAAAAGGTTTAATGATTTTTTTTCATGTAACTATATACAGTATATCAGGGTAGAGTATTAATGTCACAGATTCTTATTGAAAGCCACTATTAATAGTCTTTGTTTCAGTTAAAACAACTTTAAGTAAGTGAACCTATGATTTGGCACACCTGTAAATTTAGTTCTGGAATATAAACATTGTAATCAGGACGTACAATGAGAAGGTTGTTACTTACCACAGTAGCCGACTTGAAAATGTGTCAGTCTGTTCAGTCACCAGCATAATGCAAGTGCCTTTCAGTCCAAGGCAGCATCTAAACTCAAATCCTAAGGACTTCTTCTTAAAGCAGGGACTTCTGCAGGGCCAAAAGATCCATCTTGGCAGAACCGTAGGTATATAATTCAAGCTGTATTAATGCCCAGTTTATGTTAAAATGTCTATAGAAAACATTGGCTTATTATCACAGATCATTAAAAGGCTTTCTCTCATACAAATGTATTAGTCTATCACTGTCTAGTGTCATCTATTGTGTCCTAAAATTTTACCAGAGCATATTTAAATTGTTTTCAGTTTCCTTCAACTCATTTTCTGTAAAGTAGTACATTGCAAAACCAGTATATTCAAATTCCTACCACTGGTTCTTGGTATAAATCAGCAAATCTGTTTCAGAATTTGTATTCTGTCATTTACACTGAATATGGCTGATGGTTTTGTGGTGGTATAATTATTTTTACTGTTTGCTTTTGCTGCACTTTAAATCAATCTAGCAGATATGTAATTAATGTTCTCTTTGATACAATTGATTTTTTACCAGAGTTCAGGTCCTTATTTTAAGTAATAGATTTCATGATGAAATACCTACAAAAAAAACATCCTACAAAAATTGTTAGCAGTTGTACAATTTTAATGAAGTGGCATTTTTATTTGGAATAAACTTTATTAATTACAAATACTGAATAAAAAGCATTGAATGAACATTAAACATATTTTTTTCTTTTTCTGTGGGTAAACTTTTAAATTCAGAACCAATCCATTCCCTTTATATTTAAATGCTGTATAACACAGGAGTTTGTGTGTGGTCCTGGAGGCATACACATTTGCTGATTTTTGATCTGACTGAGCTTTCACTTACACAATTGAGTATAGGTTTTGGGTTTAAATAACAAAATCTTACAAATATTCCACAGATGCAACTTAGTCCAACAACAGCTTCAATTAAACTCACCTGCAATGACAAACAGAAGGTTTGTGGTCTCCCAGGACCATGATTAGCAACTCCTGATTTATACTCACACAGTATGTTGTAAAGGTAGCGGGGAAAACAATGAGACCATGAACTTTAAAAATGCAAAAGACTGAATTTAACAAAGTGTCAATTTTTAGCTTGGGCTTTCTACATATATTTGCCTTCCTGTTACTTAAGCAGAATAAAAGCATAGCAGCTAAATTATTTTCTTATGAAATAAATGTTATCTAGAAAGACAAAAATATCATGTCCAATGGTGCAGACCACAAAATCTAAATTTTTCCTAAGTTTAAATGAGAGCTTACAGTGTTTCAAAAATATGTAATCAGTTGAATAGTACATTCAATTTAAATCTAATAATTTTAATAGTTTTAATCAATTAATTTCTAATAGTTTTGCAAATTAAATTTAAAATCTGACTTTGATGCATTTATTGTATATGTTAATAATATTTTATGTGGTATATTAAATACATCCAAGTAAAAAAGATTAAGACTCTGTGGGCTGTGGTATTGTTATTACTAACTCTAAATTATTATTAACCTCTAAAATTGTAAGTGAACTATATGGATTAACAGTTCTGCTTTTAGACTTGTATAACTGTAAAATCACTATTGAAAACTTTCATAAACTCACTGTCCTATCAATGAATGCAACACTGTTACATGATGATTTGCAGAACGTTAGCTGGGAAAACATATGTTCACTTACTTATTAGAGGTTTATGCATCCCTATACAATATAGGATCCATCTAATTAAAGTTGCTGTTCCCAGATAATTTTAAATCATACACACACACAATGTAGTTCTGTGTGTTGGATCATCAAACTTACTTTCAAAATAGAATAATAATAACAATAATAAAAACATTAGGAATCAGGTCATGGCTACATACCTGGAGCCTGTGTCTGTTCACTGTGCTTTTCCAGCACAAGATACACCTGCTGGACAAGAAACTCTTCCTCTCATCCAAGTTGCTTTTATGGACAGCTCCTCATAGTGACCCCAGAGGCCACTGGGTGCAGAACTGTAGCTGTAGCTTTTATTAATCCGGAGGGACAGAAAGTGATCACTAGAGGGAACCCTATTTGAACTCTTTACAGTATGCTTACTCTTGTAGTTCTACAAGCATTATAGAAAATGGAAATTTAATAGTGAATTTCATAAAAAGGCTTAAAGTTTTATGGGTTAAAAATAAATTTAACCAAGCCTCATTATTTAGATTATTTAGGAGCAGTAACAAATCAGTTTGTTTTCACAAAATAATTTAATCTGCAGGTTGGCAATGAAATGTTATTAATAATTGCTAAATAACAATAATTTATATTTATAAAGTACAATATGTCACAGGCTGCCTTGAGAAGCAACTGCTTTCACAGCCTACTTACCAGTAGAGGCAAATAGCCAAAGAAATGGAACTGATTCATGCCAAAACCCTGGAAATGGCTTCTACCACAGATTTTTTGTCTCCTTCCTTTTCTTCCCCAATTTATTCTTTTTTTGTTGAAAGCTGCAAAATGCAAGAGTACTGGCATGATGAGGCAAGACCAGAGCCCACACCCAAAAACTGGTAAATCATAAAAGCCTCAGTCCTCTGGAAGAAATACTATACTAGTGAGTTGCCATCATTGGCACAAGGCCTTGGAGAGAGAAAAAGAAGAGATACTGTACCTTCCACCGCCATGCTGTGACAAATTCTTCTATGGGGTTTTGGAATGGATAATATGGGGAAAGGAATAAATTTGAAAAGTGATTGTTAACAAGAAACCAGTTGTGTACAGCAGAAGCATCGTGAAATCTGATATTGTCTCAGATTACAACATTTTTCTAATCTGATAAGAACAGATTTTTTTCTATCAAAATAAACTTTATTTCAAAGAAAACATCTCACAATCAGTACACATTCTAAAAAAATACCAAACTATCAACAAATAAAAACTTTCCAAAACAGGTGATTGTCCGTTATCAATCAGTGCAATTGGATTATGGGGCCAGATTTGCACAGTGAAAGAGTCCCTCCAAGACCTACCACTTGTTTTTGTTCATTTCCCTCTGAAACTGAGGAGCAGGGGCTCAGGGAACAGGGATTTGCACTTTAGTCATTATACAGGACCCAAAGTCCCTTCCAGCACTTCCTCGCTGTGGTGAAGCCCCATTTGGTGATCTTGCATTTCATCCTTGCTCTGAGGTCCACAAGGATCCTCTCTCCCAGCTCCCTCACTCCCCCCTCTGTGTTGTGCCAATGAGAGTGTTCCTCACATTCCACAGTTCTTGTTTTATCAGGGACACCAGCACCCAAAGCAAGTACTGTGTCCCCTTGTCCAATCCAGTAGGTGCTAGTCCCAGTAGGATGCTCTGGTAGTTTAGCACTTTTCTCAATCCCAGGAGATGCATGGTGTTGTCCATTCTGCCCCACACCGCTTTGGCGAAGGGGCCGCTCCAGATCACGTGCTCCTGCATATCTTTGGTGAAGCACGTGTCCTGGGGGCAATGCAGATTCCTGGTGATTCAGTGTCTGTAAAGGTCCCCTCTGGCCTAACACGGCCATCCAGTTAAGGTCCTTCAGCCTGTTATCTAATTCCTTTGGCTGCATCCTTCCCAAACTTGTCTGGGAACCAACAGCCATTTGTCTGCGATCAGTTGCCTACTCACCTCCTTGTACGGGGCTCTCTGGTTGGTGCACAGCTTTAGAAGTCTCATGGCCTCATATCTCTAGCTCCACTTGACTAGGTCTCTGGTCGCTTTTCTGCTTTTGTGCCCGGTGTTTGTCCACTGGTCCAGGTGCCTCATCAGGATGGAGAGTCACAGCCTGATATTGTCTCAGGTTACAACATCTTTTTAATGAAAATGTATTATACAAAAACAACACAATTCTTTACACTATTCGTTCCCAGCTCATTTTAAAGTACAAAATAATCCTTTCCACCTCTCTTTAGCAGCATGATATCCCCATCTTGTAATTATCCACCGTAAACTCACATTTCATTTAATCAATGAGCTTATTATACACCCTTTCTTCTGTGCATACAATTCCTTTTTTTTACCAACACATTCCAAGCTTCCCACAGTTCAAATTTAACAAAGATAATGAACATTCACAACAAAAAATTAACCCCACTACACCGTTTCTCCATGCCGTAAAGCATAATGTGTTTAACCAAAATAAAATTAGGTTTCAACAAAGTAAAAAACGTTTCACATTTGCTTCATATACCCTTTGCAAATCTACAATCCCAAAAAACATGAACAATTGATTCTTCCTCATTACATCCCATACGTGGACACTCTTTTTGACGTGTCAAGTTGTGTTTATATAGAATTGGACGCACAGGTAGTTGATTTCAAGTCATCCTCCAATTCAAGTCTTTTATATTATTAGGAAGTCCTTTTGGATGAATCTGTGTCCATACTTTTTCCACTATTCTTCCAACCATGCGGTCTTCTGTTATTACCAGTATTGTACTGTAAAGTTCTTTATGTCTCAAAACAATTGAGTCTTTCTTGAGAACCGGGTATTTATTAAACAATTTACATGAATATCTATAATTCCCAGATAGGTCTTCTTCATGGGGGTAATCATTACTCCATTGTACCAAATGTCTCATACATGATGCAAACCAAAACCTGACAAAAATTATAAATATGTTCTATTGGACTATGTAAAGCTACACACAGTTCCGAGAAGTAAATACAATCCAATCTTAAAGGAAAATGCGGGACTCCTCTTCCCCCTTTCTCTATTGATCTATACATATGAGTCCTCTTTACATATTCATACCCTCCCCCACATATAAACTGAAAATCCTCTTTAATCAAGTATCTCCATAAACTAGGATAAACATATGCCAAATATATTAAGGTTGGCAGTATATCCACCTTCAAAACCAAAACTTTACCACTTATCGATATACTTTGTCTTTTCCATAAGTTCCCCTTCAACCAAACCTTGTATAATCTTTGCACCCAATTGAAATGGGCCAAATCCGCTCTTTCAAAATAGACCCCTTCATAGTGCGTTTGCAATTACCAAGTCCTCCTGTCTCAATATGTCCTTTATTCCAGTTCCCGAAATATTTTACCAAGTTTTTCTTCTTATTCAATTTTGCTTCAGGTGCTAAAGAAAATTCCTTAAAATTCTCCAATGTGTACATGTTAAACTTGCATCAGAACTTAGATATAACGTAATATTATCTGCGTAGAGTGTCATCTTAGAGTTGTAGAGTTTGTGTTCCTCCCCCACCAGGTACCAGTACACCATCAATTCTTGAATCTGTTCTTATCATACCAGCAAGTGGTTCTATATAGAGGACAAACAGTAATAGTGACAAAGGACATCACTACTCACTGTACTTCCTACACCCCTATACAAAGGCTGAATCCAACCAATTAGTAAATCTGCATAAAAATCATTTCCTTTTTCATTTCTTCATTTCCTTTAAATACAATACCTTCCTCATTCAAAATTCCAGTCTTTATTCTTTTAGTCTGTTTTTGTCTTACACTATTAAAATTGAAAGTTATACATGACTTGTTTTGTTCTAAAAATTGTATACGGGTTCTAAATAAAGCTTCTCTTGCCCTTTTCTCATAAAACCTCCTTAAGTTCATCTTTAAAAAAGAAGTAATTAATTTATTTACACGTCTATAATAAATATAATAATAAATATAATAAATAAATTAATTACTGCGAAAATAACTTACTTCGTACACTGTGCAGAGTGCCGTATACTCCTAGTTGCGGCACACACGATATATACAGTAAAAAGCCTCAGGCACTGTGTTAGATGTGTTTTCGACGTTATATATGCGTTTATTAATGTCGTCGATTTTAAGGTTGCAATTCGACGTTGATTATACGTCGCGGTGACGTATATATACGTATAGCCGTATTTTCGCTGTGAATATACGTATATTCGACGAATCACTGCCCACAGCTTGGCATACAAGGGTTTTGCGGAGGGGGTCTTGCCACCTGCCTGAAAAAAACAGTAAAATGTTTGAGTGCCTATAGAGGTTCTATTTTTATTTTCTTGAGAAAAGTTGATACCATTTCCTGGACACCCCGTCCCCCATCAGTGCGCGGTGCCCGGGGAAAAATCTGTAGGGGGGTGTCTGAAATTCTGAGGGGGGGGTGATATTTCGGTTGAAACGGAGCTGTACGGTGCAGCTACCCAAATGAAATCTCGCAACTATGCCATTGATTAGTGCTTCATGATAGAAGATAACGACTAGCAATCTGGTATTTGCGATGAAGTTCAGTTTCACATTTTTTGTCACTCTCGTGGTTTGTATTGCCTGGAGCGAAAAGTACCATAAGCGTTCATTTTTGCAGCTACATCGATGGAGGTTCTGAATCGTTAAGAAAAAATTGTTGTAAAACCAACAGAAAGCACAGACTGCTATAACTAGTCCTACTTATATAACGATTTTAAGTATAATGATAAACTACTGCAAGGAATCGGTCCACCTGAGCAAACAGGATCGTAATGTTGACACTCACTAACGACACTGATATGTGCCGTTCCTGGACGGATAGCCCTCCTGCACATCAAACAGTCCGAGTGACTGTTAGTGTCATTTAGTGTTGTCTGACCATTGACAAAGTACAACTATTTTTTTAAGGCGCAAGTTAAGTAAATCCTTTTGCCCAAAACTGAAGGGGCGACACTTCTCCCTCCCCCCGTGATGCCAGGCCTGTCCCCATCCTATTCCATAATGTCATTATATATAATACCATACAACAGTGACCGATCCTTACTAACTGCATGCGTTAAAATTGCACAACAGCACATAGCAGGGGGCACATAGCCGCGATGTATTATCAATGTTAAATTTCAACCATAATATCGACAACATTAATAAACGCATACGTTGAGAAAATATCTAACCCAGCATATTTTCCGGTTATATACCACAATGCATTGCTAGTATTCGTTGGTCACCATTTTGGACACGTTTTTCAAACGTAGAAGATTGAAGTATTCACAAATATTTCAGCAATCCTCTTTTGACAAGTAAGTATGAATAATAATAATACTATCTGAATACAAACAGATCTTTCTTAATATTATTTTGATTAAAATAGTACGTGAATAAGCAAAAAATGGCACATAGGCACGTTTTGCCGTTTCTCTAATTATTCTTATTCTATGTTGTACTTTCAAACTTTGGGTACTCTTTAATTAGGACAGACTTTATTGCTCAACTGCTATGATGCAAGCCAAATTTTATACATTTATTTAAGCTTTGAGCTTAGTAAACCGTTCATTTTTTAGATTATACTAAAGAAGATATTAATCATCATTTATTTGGGAAGTAATATTATATAATTTTCTCCTAGCTGCGGTGCTGAAGTCCCTCCCTACATCAACAGAAAAAGAAATAAAGGAGCACGCAATGCGTTACTTGAAGAATGCATATGCAAGGCAGGGGGCCAGGAGATCTGGACACTGAAAATAATAGGTTTCTGGTTCTAACTGTTAGGACAATTAGACAGGGTTTGCAAATAGTGGACAAAAATCGTCTTAACTTCCATTGTAATATTTTTTTTCTCGGAAATATAGAAGTTGTACATTTTAAAATTTATATTTGAATCAAAATGTGGTTTTGAGTTAGTGTGTTAATGTAATTAGTTTGTGTTTGTCATTACTATACTGTATATTGCCATGTTACCAGAATTTGTAGCTGAAGTTTAAGACTAGTTGTGTTTTTTATGATTATTGCCCATATGTTGATTGTTGATTGATTTTAAACAATGTATAATTTGAAATACATATTTTTCAGGTGTGAATGTGTATTTTCAGAATAAATTTCTCAACCGTAAATCATTGGCTTGATTTACTAGTTTCTACACCTGTAAAACCTATCTTTGATGTATAATAGACCTCTACCCATATACGTATAATAGTCCTCTAAAGTTATCTGTATAATAGACCTCTAAAGTTATCCGTATAATAGACCTCTAACCATATACGTATAATAGTCCTCTAAAGTTATCTGTATAATAGACCTCTAAGCATATACGTATAATAGTCCTCTAAAGTTATCCGTATAATAGACCTCTAACCATATACGTATAATAGTCCTCTAAAGTTATCCGTATAATAGACCTCTAAAGTTATCCGTATAATAGACCTCTAACCACATAAGTATAATAGTCCTCTAACGTTATCCGGAACTCCAACCATATATGTATAATAGTCCTCTAAATGTATCCGTATAATAGAACTCCAACCATTTCCGTATAATGAACATCTAATCATAGACATATAATTGACGTATAACAATAGACTTATATCAGAATTTCATTCTAGATGAATTGCGGACCACATTTACACGTCTAAGGTATGCGTTTAATAGACATATATTATACATCTTTTGCCCACTGGGATGGTAACACAGCAAGATCTTGTGCTAAGTCTCCTCCCTCTACCTCGTTATGTTCATTTGTTTCTACAGTACGTCTTCAGTTTCTCCATCCGTCTTGTACATTTCTACCTCTTAGTGCCTTGGCAAAACTGCACTGTCTTTTAGGACAGGATCTATAAATATGTTATTCTCCTCCACATCAATTACAAACTAGAGGATTCTTAAAGTCTGTCATTATGTGCCCTTTCACGCCACATCTTCTACTAATAATTTTATCACAAGTAGCTGCAGAATCGCACGGCTCACCACACCACCAACACACTAAAGGCTGACCTTGGTAATATAGAAAACCCTTTTTAATTCTAACGAAAAGGAGGCAGGAGGGTGAACTACCCCACCTTCCACTGAGGCATTAGATCTAAGTCTTACTAGGAATCTCCTTTTTCCGGTCCAGATTCCTTCAGAGCCCACAATTTTCCTTCCTTTATCTTGAAAATCCACATATCGTTTAAAAAAAACATTCAATCTCCTCTTCAGGAACAAATGGATTAAACATTTGTAATATTAGCGGTCTTAATTCCCTAGCAAACAAGGGTTCCACCAAAAAAAAACATTCAATGGTTCCTTTTCCTTATACATTATAGCATGGTTCCATAAGAGCTGACAACATTCAGTCGAAGACAAAGTCTAGGCCATAATTCTCTTGATTGGAAAGTCTTGTAAACAAAAAACCTCTGACAGATTCAAAGCAAAAACTTTATAAATCACTTGTCTTTCGAAGTTCTCTCTGAGTAATAAGTCCTTTCTATCTACCAGGTTCTTCATCATGAAGTGCAAAGTGTCGCTCATCCGCGCCTCTCCTGGAACACAGGCTCCCCGTAAGTAGCTGTCTCACCCACAGGCACCATTGCAGTCCTTTGGAAGTCCTACCTTCCCCCCTTAGGCTTCAGCTAGGGCGATTCCAGTAGGTCTTGCTCTCTCTGGACGCACGGACTCTGCAGGCTTCTGGATAGCTCTCTTTCAACTCTCCTGTCACCTTCCCTCCTACCAGGCCAAGGCCAAGGCCAGCAGTCAAGCCACTTGCCAATTGATTTTAGCCAAAAGGCTGAGAAGCAATCTCAGATTACAACCTATTTGAACTGCTCTGGCCTACCCGATTGTTGGAATAGAGTGTTTGAGAGATTCTCAAGAATGGTGATTAGATGCCCTGTGTTGTAGGGGCCTATGGTGGCATGTTGGCCCCATGTTGGCTGATTGATTGCTGCACACAGTGTGACACATCCACAACTTATTATGCAGCTGGGGAAAAATTAATATAGTATTGTCTGGAGATCATCTCCAGCTTTGCGCTCAATCACAATTAAAAACTGTGCAGAACTAAGTTGGATACCAGCTGAGTTTGGGCTTATTATGATGCTGAAGGCTCACGCATTGGTGTTGTTCTAATTAGCATGAACTGCAAGGGCCTCCAAATCTGAACATTTCAATTAATCTGATCAGTGTTAATATGTAGGTTAATATGTTGATACAGTATATACTGTAATTATTATTTTGTCTGTCTTGTATTTATATACAGATGCAGCCATTCAAAGTCCGCGGTATCTACCAACAAACCACTGGGGTGTACCGCGATATATGATTGACTGGCAAAAATGACCGACAGGGGCACTTGTGGTGCATTGGTCAGTAGTGAAAAGATTTAATAATTTAATCTCTTTACTGTGCACATTTTAATCTGCTTAGTATTGAATATTTATATGGAATTTTACCACTAAAGGGAAATTTTAGTAGCTGAGCATAAAAAGAATAGAAGCATAACGCATCTGAAGGTCATAAACGATATTAATTTAGCAACATAAACATATTACTGTATGTAAACTGTATTGTATATGGCTGGTCTTGGTAGTTTAAAGAAAAAATACACACCAGTCTTCCATTTCTCCCTAAACGTTTTAAACATCAAAGTCTTACATGTGGTTAATTCTGAAACGTTTTTACATGCTCCTTCTGACCATGTTACTGTACATTTATATACAGTACTTCGTGAGAAAAGTGATAGTTTTAAGCTTTTCTGTGAATACGCTCGATATTGGAGTAAACAAAAGCATACTTTTAGAATTTGATTAATAGGGAATATAATATGGAATCGCGTATCTAAAGAAATTAGTAACGATATAATTATATTCATGTACTGTAACACAAACAGTAGTATATACACATATACATTAATTTCCCTTTGGGATCAATAAAGTCTTAGCTATCTATCATATCAATTGATATGTGTATGGCTGTTTCACTACTTATCACATGACTGTGTCATTGGCGTTATGGCTTAAGTGACTGATTTATAAACTTGTGGTTGGGTGTTCAAATCTAGCTATTGCCATGGGTTTTCTTTTAACAAATAAACATTTATTTGAAAAATTAAAATAGCAATAGCAAAATAACAATATTATGGACTCTATTGCCTTTTTTATATTTCTAAATATCACAACATGTACGAATCTAAGTCATTTATTAAAAAAAACAAATAATTTCAAACTGCTATTGATATCATTATCATCAATATGTGAAAAAAGAAGCGATACTCAGTGTGTCTCCTTCATAAATTTTCAGTTTACAGACCATACAAGATCATTTTTTATGAATAATGTCTTCCGTATCGCAAAAAATCACCCGTTTTTCTTGCACAAAAAGTGGTTATTAACTATCGAAACCTGTTTTTATCGCTTTTAAAGTCATGCAATTTCTAAGTTTGCAGGAACACATCATTACATCTCATTTTTTTTAAATAAAACAATTCGATTGCCCACCCTAAGGGGCATTTATAATATTGTGGCATTATTATATAGGACGGACACAGTGACTCGTTGAATGAAAAACGGTGCTTTATTTTTCAGTACAGCTGAGTACAGAGAGACACACATACACACTTTTTCATTGACAAAAAGTAACGCCATACTCTCTTGTTTAACGCACACAGGCAGCTGAAGCACCACGTCTCTTCCTGTAAAAAGTCTTTGTCTCCTTTCTATGGCCACTGTAGTGCAGGCTCGTGGATTTTTTTGTAATGTGAACTCAGCCCAATACTTTGGTGTATTTATATTATAGGTTCATTGTCTTCCAATGAAAGACAAGTTCCTTTCGGCCAAGACAGTCAGGGGACAGTAGAAACTCGCCACACCCGGACACCCAGAATTACAGTAACTCAATCAACCTTAATAGCCTTGCAAATGAGCTCACACTGTTGGATATATACTCGACGCTCCAGAGATGTCATATTTTACTGTACATGTCAAACCGGTTGCTTTCTATTGCAGATGTGCTCCCGCCGAGACTTTTTTTCCTCATAGCATTTTACACTTAGTTTAAACTACTGAGTGAAATAGGTTTAATAAAGGTGGGTAGCCACATACAGCATGCGTAGGCTGCAAAGGAACAGGTAATAGGATTATTCCATGCTGAAAAGAGAAGAAAGACAACACAACGTTTCAGCCGTTTCAGGCTACACTGTTCTGCTTCCTATGGTGATAAACTGGTTTTTCACACGAAGCTGTATTGAGCAGTATTTCTTGCATTGTGAACATATGTACACAGCGGTCCCCCCGGGTTCCAGTTAGTGCGTAATTACGCACCGATGAAAAACTGGAGGTTTTAAAAAAGAGAATTAGCTCACTGATAGTTTTATGTGGAGGTTGTGAAGAATTTCACATGTGGTGGTCTTTAAAATGCATTTGGTTTGAAGGCTTTCTGTATTTCTCTTCCAAAGATATGGACAGAAGAATATTTGAGCGTGGTAAAAAAAAATGGCTCATAAACGACATAGTGAAGGCTGTGAAAACAGCCACATGTACTTTGTACACACAGCAAGTGTTTTTGTAACTCTAGGGAGTTTCGTGAAAAAGCTACAGGCATGCCAATTGTAATTGTTTTTATTTTTAAATACGTTTTAGAAAAGTGTCATCTATACAAAAAAGTTGCATTTAATACCACTCAATATTAATAGGGATAAGCTCTCTATTAAAGCTCAGATCAAAGATCAAGCACAGATCAAACAGCAAGATCTCACAAACTGGGACTGATCTGTGATGTGTTTGAGTGTGAATTGTGGTGCTCTAGCGACTGAAAAAATAAATAAAAACCGGTTTAACAACTCTTAAGCATACTGTAGTTTTTGTTAACACAAGTTTATCAGTGAAAAGACCACAGGCATTTTTCCTCCCCCCTACATTCTCAGAGTAGAATAGAATTTATTATTAGCACATTTCATTACAGTGCTAAATTTAATATTATTGATCACTAATAGTTTATGCTAACACCTAACTTTCTTAATTAGATGTATTTGAAACAATGAACTGAGTGTAACATAGCATTCAGAAATACAATCGAGAATAGTTTTGTGGTGTATGTATAAATGAAACTTTTCTAAAATGTATAACAAAATTAAAGACAATTAAAATCTGTAATCTTTCCATCTGTAATGTCATTAGAAAGTACAATAAGTTCCTGCTTTGTCTAACAATGGTATCAAAAAGTAGTCTGAGTGCTGTGCTTAATGATAATCAAGGGACTTGAATCAAGACGATCTACTAAGTTATGAATGCAGATGCAATTGGTACTTTACGGCCATTGTGCAATACCGAGCTCCACGCTTCCTCCCTCTCTCGGTGCCGCCTCCCCCTCTGACGCAGCGCAGTGGGCGGCACGCTGTTTTCAGAGCCTGTGATTGAGGAAAAAAAGAACTGCTGATCTGTTCTACATACAGTACCAGGAAGAGAACAGAATATTATTTTTTCTATTAGAAATGTGTATTTTAAACGTTTATTTAAGAAGTAAAAACCTTCCAGCGTACACAGAGATTCTAAGCTGATCACGAGGAAGAAACATCACCCGTTTTTCACACATAAAAAGTGGTTATTAACTATCGAAACCTGTTTTTATAACTTTTAAAGTCGTGCAATGTCTAAGCAGGAACACATCATTATATCTTGTTTTTGCTTTATTTTTTAAGAATTGAAAAAACAACCTAATTTTAAAGACCTCTACTTATGAAAGTTTTTGCAGCCTGTACATAAAACTATATACAGATGCAGCCATTCAAAATGCGCGGGCGATACCGCATTATTTTGCGGTGCGCTTTACGCAGTCTACCGCGAGTTACCGGTAAATACCGCTAGTTACTGTAAATTCTCCTATAATACCGCAAGCAAAATAATAGTATCCGGAATTTCCGCAAGGTGGAGCTTATAAAGCTCAACCTCTCATGTTTGAGCTGTCGCCATCAAAGTCTTTAACGAAGATATTACTAATAGTATTAATAATGAATGACCTTGGACAAGCTGTAAACTCAAAGTATTGCCCTGGTCCACATTCTTTTTTTCATTGACCATCTTTGTAAAAGTAACACCACAGCATTTCGCAATCACGCATTTGTTTCCAATCATGCAAAGTACAGTCATTTTTGAGAATCGATTCACCATGCCTTTCACATGCTCATAAAAGAGATTGATTTAGGAACATAAACATATTACCGTATGCAAACTGTACTGTATACAGTATGTATATGTATATTTAATGTCTTAACTGTGCCCGTTTAAGTATTGAATATTTATATGGAATTTTACCACTGAAGGGAAATCTTAGTACCTGAGCATAAAAAGAATAGGAGCATACTGTAACGCGTGTGAAGGCCATAAACGATATTAATTTTGGAACTTAAACATACAGTATATGGCTGGTCTCGGTACTTTAAAGAAAACATACACACCAGTATTCCATTTCTCCCTAAACATTTTAACCATCGAAGTCTTTAACTAACGTGATACCGGAGTCAACAAGCATACTTTTAGAATTTGATTAAAAGGGAATATAATATGGAATATCTAAAGAAATTAATAACGATATAATTATATTCATGTTGCAAAAAAACTGCAACGGACATAAAAACTCCCTTGCTTTTAACAGAGCGTTCCATAATTTCTAAATACGAAAATTATTTAAACTTCGACACTTATCATTCAACCAGAGCTCGAAATATCACAAGGATCCCCAAGAGCACAGCAAAGACTGTATTAAAAGAATCGCGTATCTAAAGAAATGAATAAGATATAATTATATTTGTGTACTGCGACAGGGCTGTGTAGGGCTGTTTTACCTCTTTCTTCATGTGACTCTATTCAAAAGCCATTTAGCAAAGAGGGGATGAGAAGAGTGACAAACTAGTATACTTTAGATCTTTTTTTCTGAACCGGGGAAAATCTGATCATGTTTCTCTATAACAATAATAAAAAACATTGCCACACCCGGACTGTTAAACCAACGCATTAGCACGTCAAAGCCCATTGAGGAGCCGGGCGCAATAATTGTTTTGTCCCTTGATTTACTGATCTGCATTAATTACAGAAATCGAGTTCCTGCTCTTTGCAGATGACCTGGTCCTGCTGTCGCCCACAGAACAGAGGCTGCAGCAGAACCTGGCACTGCTGGAGCAGCACTGTCAGACCTGGGCGCTGACAGTCAATCTGGACAAGACCAGAGTTATGGTTTTCCAGAAAAAAAGCCAGACCTCCCTTAGTCTTCCTGAAATTGTCGGATTATGAGTGAATAAAAGCATCTTATTAAAAACACGTTTGCATTTGTTTGGGAGCTATATTATGTATTTTTCATATGTAAGATATAATGATGTGTTTCCGCTTACACATTGCACGACTTTAAAAGCTAGAAAAACAGGTTTCGATTCACATTATCTGGCGAGCCTTGTTTTGTCAAAGGACAGCACAAAAAAAAAACAGACAATACACGGGGGGGGAGGGCAAGCGAGAGAGAGAGTTTTTTACCCTCTGTCAAAAAAAACCAAATCACCCGGGGCAGAGACTCTGGGGGGATCATTGTGTGGTACAGAACGGAGCTCAGTCAATCAAAACAAGTTCAGTAGTAAAGAGAGAAAAGTCAACAATTGATTTAAGGACGATCTGTCAAAGTGCAATGAAATACAATACTGTTGTTGTTGCTGTTATTGTTGTTTTTATCCTGTAAAGCGTTTTGAGAAGCCACCTTTAAAGGATATGTAAAAACACTGATTCTTATGGAATGTGTTCCGCCGGGGATTCAAAAAAACTGCAATGGACATAAAAACTCCCTTGCTTTTAATAGAGCGTTTCATAATTTCCAACTACGAAATTTATTTAAACTGCGACACTTCCAGAGCTCGAAATATCACAAGGATCCTCTAGAGCACAGCAAAGACTGTATTAAAAGTATACTAGTGACAAACTAGTATACTTTAGATCTTTTTTTCTGAACCAGGGAAAATCTGATCATGTTTCTCTATAACAATAATAAAAAACATTATTTTACATATCACCTTTATGTGATATCACCTTAAGGACAGCACATACAAGGGTTAATTGCACAATGGACCGCGCAAAGAAATTTAAAATAGTCTTCTTTAGGTGTGAGGGCAGGAGTGGATCGCAGAAGGCATAATCAGCAAATTAGGAAAACAAAGAACAGGACAGGTGAGACGTTTATCCAGAGAGCGAGTGATCAGAAAAAGGAACAGCTGTTACGCCCAGGTTTTACGCTCTCTCTCTGCTGAATGAATAAAAGCATTTTATTAAAAACGCATTTGCGTTTGTCTGGATATTTACTTTGTAATCTGTGGTTTACATCTACTGTATTGCTTTGAGATGCCACTTTTAAAGGTGATATGTAAAATAAAGTTTTTTATTATTGTTATAGAGAAACATGATCAGATTTTCCCTGGTTCAGAAAAAAAGACGATTAAAATCTGTAATCTTTCCACTTGTATGTCATCAGAAAATACAAGAAGTTTCTGCTTTGTGTAAGGATGGTATCAAAAAGTAATCTAAGTAGTGAGAAAGCTGTGCTCCTCAAAGCGCTTTACAGGATAAAAACGATAACAACAATAGTGTTAAGCTGGGCAAACGATTTTTTTATAGAAATACAAAATGAGATATAATGATGTGTTCAAGCTAAGACATTAACGAGTACAACCCCCCTCTCTGCGGGAGTGCTGGCTGTGACGAATTAAACCGGTTTCACAGGTATTTTCAAAGTAGAAGGGGGCGAGATTTCCAGCGAAAGACACCTCCCCCCTCCAAAGCCAAGGAAGTACAGTACTTACTAGTTAAGAAAGCTAGGCTCCCCAATGAAATTGCTTTAACATGCTAATGAGTTGGTGTAACAGTCCGGGCGTGGCAAGCTTCTAATGTCAACTCGACTCGATTGGAAGACAATGAACATATTCTAGCCCTAAATGAATTAATAGCAAACATGGTTTACATAAAAGACATTTTTCCAAGAAAGTTTATAATAATACGATCTATAGTTGAAATCTGAGCCTAAATAAAAAGAAAAGGCATTTTCAGAGAGCAATTACGCTGTGTTTATGTAGAAAAAGTGATTAGGTTTATGAGCAATCTAATTACTTATTCGTTTAAAACGCTATTTAAAATAAAGTTTATTATTAATTTGCTGGACAGAGCGGTGAACATTATTATGGATAAGACAAAGATAACGATCCTGATCAGTTTAGAAATCTGTGTACGCTGTAAGGTTTTTACTTCTTAAGCTTTTAAAATCCACGTTTCGAATAGAAAGAAATCATCTTCCTGGTACAATATGTATAGCAAACCAGCACGTCTTTTTTCTCCAATCAGAGGGGTTAGACGCTTGGTTAAAAGCAAAGGAGATTGTCTGTTATAGTGGACATAAAAACAAGAGTTCACTGGCATTATATCCTAGAAGAAACAGACCGGCGCCAGACCGGGAGAATGCAGCGTAAAAGAAAATGCCTGATGAACTAGGGATTGGACAGTTTCCAAGTGCTTGTACAATCGATGGAAATGTTCAAATAAATGTGCAAAAGAAATAAACAAAATAATCATTTATTTCTTTATCATATTGGCTAGCTAATGTCCTCTCTTTGCTAGTTAGTGGCTGTGTTTCTGCGTTGTGTAGCAACGGGTGACTGTTCTCAGGCAGAAGATGTAAACAGCTTAATTTTCGTGTTAAATAATTTTTTTAAATTAAAATTCATTCTATACAGCAATCGCATATTTGGGTACCGTTTCATAAAACTTTCATGCTTAAAATGTTTAGGGAGAAATGGAAGACTGGTGTGTATTTTTCTTTAAACTACCAAGACCAGCCATACACAGTACAGTTTACGTACATACAGTAATGTTTATGTTCCTAAATTAACATCGTTTATGACCTTCAGATGCGTTATGCTCCTCTTCTTTTTATGCTCAGCTACTAAAATGTCCCTTTAGTGGTAAAATTCCATATAAATATTCAAAACTAAGCGGATTAAAATGTGCACAGTATAGACATTAAATGATTAAATCTTTTCACTACCAACCAATGCACCACGAGTGCCCCTGTCGGTCATTTTGGCCAGCCAATCACTTACCGCGGTGTCCTACGGTGCCCCGCGGTGGCTTGTGGGTAGATTACCGTGCCGCAGGTTTGTACCGCGCATTTTGAATGGCTGCATCTGTACATAATACTGCTGACAGCAGGAACATTCCTATTCTTTACTCAGCAGCTTATTAAAAAAAGCAGCCATGCTGTTCAAACTGTGTTTTTTTACACAGAAGAGTGACACAGCTTCGCGTTGTGAATCTGTTTTTCCATGTTTACAAAGAAAGTGGACTGCAGTAATACTACCTGTTATATAGATACATATATTTAGATATTTAGATCCTCAGTGCTTGTACGATCGATGGAAATGTTCAAATAAATGTGCTAAAGAAATAAAAAAAACAGTCATTTATTCCTTTATCATATTAGCTAGCTAATGTCCTGTCACAAGTTAGTTACTTGTGGCTGTGTTTCTGCGTTGAATAGCAACGAGGGACTATATTCTCAGGTGGAGGAATGCAAACAGCTTAATTTTTGTGTTAAATAAATTTTTTTAATTAAAGTTCATTCTATACAGCAATCGCAGATTTGGGGACCGTTTTATAAAAGCAATAAGTCACTCGAGGCCTGTGCTATATCGTGGATATAGTCACAGTTAAAAGGGTTGCCGGCCCTCTGCATCTCGTCGGGCCTAACAACACCTTTTAACTGTGACTATATCCATGATATACTGTAGCACGGCCTCTCGTGCCTTATTGGTTAAATAATTAGATTCTGAAAAGTATGAGTTTCTTTTACTGCGATAACAAGCGCAAGTATTCATGGAAAATGATAATCACTTAACTCACTTTGAACGTTTGTGACATTTAGAAAAACAACAAATTCAATATAGTGTTGATCATATTTAGTCAGTTATAATAGTAGCAGTTTTAAATTATTCGTTATTATTAATAAATGACTTAGCTTCGAACTTGTGATATTTTGAAATATAAAAAATGTCACTATATTGTAGTGTCCATAATATTTGCTATTTTAGTTTTTCAAAGAAATAATAAAATATTTCTGCATAATTAATTATTTATGATAAAGGTGGTAGGTTGTGTACTTTTGTCCAACTGAGCAATCTTGCTTTCATAAAATATACCAACTTTTTAATGTATGATGATTAATTTAGCGGTAAGGCTTATTAAAGTACAGGAAATAAGTTTGCTGCTCCCTTGCCAGTTCCTCTCTCTTTCATCTCAGTGGTGCTTGATACAGAGAGGCCATTGTATTTGCTTCACATTTAAGATGTTTTTCTAGCCAATAGAGTGTCCTGATAAGGAACAACTCTCAATGCTGAGATTCTCCAGCAATCTTAATAAATGGTCATCTCTGGTGCCTTAAAGTCTGGAAAATTCCAAGGGAGACTCATCCCAAGTTGTTTACAACTCTAAGGTCAGAGTGCATTGTTAGTTATCATCAGCCAATCAGGAACTGGTAGGGCAGGGTAACCCCATGTGGGCCTCGGATGCCCATGAAACTTTCAACCAGTGAACAATCGTAGTTCCTCCATGTAAAACAGACAGCACAGGGCTTCCTCTCAGCGCCTCCTGGACATTTATCGACTCAGCTTCTCCTGAACATCCTCAGACTCAGCTCGGACAATCACGTAATGGCCAGTGTGTCCTTTCCTTTGTTCTAAGAGTCGAGAACGGAGGTTGCCAGTGCGTAACCAAAGGATCCACCCGAGGTTAGCCCAGCAGCAAGCCTTGTGAACCCACCGCTAACGCTCACCTGATCAACAAGTGAACTACGGTCGGAACTGTGGACAGCTGAATCTAAGTATTCAGAACTAACGCTACATCAGGAATGAACCGGTCTTCTTCCTGTCTAAAGAGTGTGACCTGCTTGGACCCTCAGTCACTTTTCTCCTGTGCAGAACTCTGCTAGTAAGCCAGAACTAACCAGCCGGTCATCAGAGAGCCCACTGCTAGAGCATCGCAGAATCTCTCCCTCCTTCTCCCCCACCTCATGCCGGAACAGCATTGCCTGGCACCGAGCCAGAGGATGCCAATTGGATGCAGCAACAGCTTGTCACTGTTCCCTTGTGTCCGCTGGGGATCTGAATCCACATGGATTGGGTGAGTATTCAACAATCTGCATTATAGCTTGAGAATTCAATTGTTACCTCAACCTTAGTTGATCAATTGAATTCCTATGAGTGATGTTCTTGCTTTTGAGTATCTAGTTTAGAAGTTATAATCCAAGTTCATTTACAAAACGGTCTAAATGAATGATATACAGTACTGAATGTATGTCCCTCTTGGTATTTGTAACTCTTCGTGATTGAATATATACCTTTTGTATTCTGCTAACCCTCACGATAAGATCTGTTATGTTTATATGCACATTTTATGCATAAATTAAATGTATTCTCGTGTATTAGTATCCGTGTGTGTGCGTTGTTTGAGTTACCCCCCAAGGTTGATTCTAATAGCCATCAAAGAATCATTTTGTGACTTACTGCTACAATTAATAATTGTCCCAGTTAAGCACAAAACCCCAACATTTACTGGAGCCTCGTGAGAGGATACCTACATTAACATGCAGTTTAATTTTAAAGGTCTAAAAAGTATACAACTTAAATTCTTAATTGAATAAAGATTGTCCCTCAGCAGTGATCTGGATTCGAAACCAGATGTTTTCTGGTGACAGCTCAAATGCTGTACAGGAGAGGTTAAGCTTTATTAGCTCCACCTGCCAGTTTTACAGGGTGATTCCAGATACTATTAACATAATCTAATTTGCTTACGGTATATTGAGGTAACTGTGACGCCCACCGCATTGTACCACAACATACCCCGCTTGTTTTGAATGGCTGCATCTGTATAACTGAATGTCCATCAAAGTTTAATGTTAGTATTAATTTTGAACTGCATTTATACTCAAATATACCAGAGGAGGGTACATAACTACGAATTAAATACCCAATTGTAATTAATCATAAAACATATGAGTACAGCAGCTGTATGTTTTAATTGGAACATGAATTGTATTACAGTGGCTTTTATTTCCATTGATAAATGATATAGATTCACATGTAGGTCCTTCAGACAAATAAGCAAACATATAGCTATTTTGGTTTTATGTATAGGCTACATTTGTGTCTGCAATACTTTAAAGGTAAATCTTGTGCACTTTCAGGGGCTACATTTGTTGCACTTCATTAAAGAGTCTTTTTCATTTGAGGATTTTTTGTTTATGGATTCTTGTAAGATAGTGAGTTACAGATATGTTTAGTAATGACTTACAAAGGCATGTACTGTATATTCTTTACAGCAGAGTTAGTAAATTGTTACAACAAGGACCAGCTAATGTCCAGTAGCATTACCAATTTTATTTCTTAAACAGAACTAGCATTCATATAAGGAGCTGGTACATAGACATGGATTTAATCTAAAAGTAATATATGCAGTATATATCAGGAAACTTCTGTAACAAATATTTTTTCAGGTCATCTGGTTATCACTGGTCATCTGACATTATGAGCCTTTGGAATTATATTAAAAAAGCATTTTGTTTGCCTCTCATTTGGTCTGTGTACCCCGAGCCAGCAGCACTACTGTGGCATGAGTAGTCCTACACACCTTTGCTATCGAATGGGTAGAGCCACCTGTTCCATCTCCAAGACACTCTATTTCAACATGACTTCTTCAACAAAGTTGATATTTCTGTCACAGCCACAGGACACAAAATGGTCAGTGTTCCGAAGAACTGTAATAAGTATTCACTTTTAAAAAGGTGAGGACAAGAGTTTTTTTCTATATTTCCCTACACAGATGCAGCCATTCAAAATGCACAGTACAACCTCGTACCGTGCAAAATTATCCACAGTTCACCGCGTTTTACCACAGTATGTGATTGTCTGGCTAAAATGACCGATAGGGGCACTCGTCTGAATGCGTCTGAAGGTCATAAATTATATTAATTTAGGAACATAAATATATTATGTAAACTGTATATGGCTGGTATTGGTAGGTTTAACAAAAAATACACACCAGTATTTTACTTTCTTCCTAAACATTTTAAGCATCAAAATCTTTCATTCAGTTACATACTGTGGTTATTTTGGAAACGTTTTTACGTGCTCCTTCTGACTATATTAAGTTTATATACTTCATAAAAAGTTATAACGTTTTAACATTTCCTATGAATATTTGCACTCGATATCGCAGTAAAAAATGCATAATTTTTAGAATTTCATTAATAAGGATTATAATATTGAAACGCATATCTAAAGAAATTAATAACTATATAATTATATTCATAAAGATCAAATTATCACAGTAGTACAATTTTTTTGTAAATGTCTGTATCAGTTTGGTGTGATGGCTTAGGTGTGTGCCTTGCATGCTGAAGGTTGGTGGTTTAAACTCAGATGTAACCATGATATTTCTTTTAAAAACTAAAATAGCAAATATTTTGGACACTTTATTGACATTTTTGAAATTTCTTAATATCACAACATCTTTGAAGCTAAGTTTTTTATTAATAACAACAAAAAATTTCAAACTGCTACTGTACTGCCACTACAATAAAGCTTCTGGGAAATACATTTGTCCTGCATCAAAGTTTAACTTGTTCAGAGTGTCCTACATTACAAATTCCAAGCGTTTCAGTTTGTCTATTGCTACAATATCGACAGCAATGTACTTAAAAGGAACATGTCAAAATGTTTCCAAAATAAGTACAAGTGAACGAATTGAGGGATTTGATAATAATAGAGAAATCATAACAATGACCCCATGTTGCTAATCACGCATACCCATCTATACTGTAATCCACATTCTTTGTAAACACATTTTATTTTTAATTTGACTCATTTAGGCATGAATTGTGAGAGAGTGATAGATGGAGACAAATAATGTCAGTTACCCTCAGTCACCTGAACAGCTGATGCACTGAAGAATGCCTGAAGGATTAGCCCATTAAGAGCGAGTGTTTTTTAAAAAACCCGAGGGGAAGGAAAAGGGCCCACGTTCATTTTTTTCACTGACAAAGTTAATTTGTGGTGCATTGGTTGTCAGTGAAACAATTTAATCATTTAATCTCTTTACTTTTAATCTGTTTTAATATGCTAAATGTTGAATATTTACATTGAATTTTACAACTAAAGGGACATTTTAGTAGCTGAGCATAAAAGTGGAAGTGGAAACAGTCACCAGCTTTAGGTTTTGGGGAATTCACATCTCTAAAGATCTAACCTGGACTGTGAACACTGACTCTATCATGAAGAAGGCTCAGCAGCGCCTTTATTTCCTGAGGTGCCTCAAGCGATGTCTCAGGACCTTTGTTGGTGAATTTCTATCGCTGCACCATCGAGAGCATCCTCACCAACGGGATCACCGTGTGGTATGGCAGCACCTCTTCTCGAGAGAGAAAGGCACTGCAGAGAATGGTCAATATGGCCCAGAAGATCATTGGCTGTGGTCTCACCGAGATTAAACAGCTCTATGAGGACCGCTGCCATGGTAGAATTCTGGCCATCACAGAGGACAGTCACCACCCCGGGCACTTACCACCAGATTCCTCAATAGCTTCTATCCACAAGCAGTGCGATTGGCAAACACATTTAGCCATCCCTCTCGGACCACACCTACACCATCTACCTCATTATGATTTCTTATTTATTGCACATCTCCAGTCATTGTTTACACATCTGTATTGTTTACATTCATACTGTCTATATGTTTACTTGTACATTGTCTACTGTTTGTTTGTATATTGTCTTAATGCACTGTTTGCGCTTTGTGTTTTTACACTTGTTTTACAATCGAGAGACTTTCTGTAAGTAAGAATTCCATTGTACCAGTATATGTACCGGTTACATATGGCAATAAAGTTCAAGTTCAAGTTCAAAAAGCGCATCTGCAACGTAAAACAAATGGTTTGACATGTACAGTAAATGTGAGACCTGTGGCGCTTTCAATGCATATCCTACAGTGTGAGCTCATTTGCAAGGCTATTAAAAAAGGTTGATCAAGTTAACAGTCTGGGTGTGGCGAGTTTTGTCTGTTTCCAGCCAGTCTTGGGCGAAAGGAACCTGTGTTTCATTGGAAGGTTCATCTGTTCTACTCGTACATGAGAATAAAGGGGAAAGGGAAAAGTGCCCGCAGTCAATTTTTCACTGACAGACAAAATTGTGTTGTGTTAACAAACACTCTGCTTAACAGAGCCGATTGTCAGAGCAAGGTGACTTTCTGCTATCTAAACCATTTTTTACATCTTTTAAAGTCACGCAATGTTTGAAGTAGGCAGGAACACGTCATTGTATCTTATTTTTTATGTCCTTTTTTAAAATAAATATGGAGCAACCAACAATCAAATGTCCTGTTTTTTCTTAACACTCATTTTTCCATACTGTAGTTTGAGTCTTTGTGTAAGCTGTAAGTTCTTTTTACTTCTTAAGTAAACATTTGAAACACTTTAATTTTGTAAACGCAACACAAATTCCGTACAGAAATAAAATAATGTTTTCTACAGGTGTTAAGCAGATTAGCAGGTGGCTGACAAAATAGCGCACCGTCCACCACTGCCCAGTGATATAACTTTAATATTGTAACGCATATGGCCATCATTGCAGGTTGTTCGAGCCGGCTTACCAGTGCAGTGACGTCACCGCCCTTCCCTGTGAATAGCAGGGACCATAGCCGTCTGGCTGACGGGAGATTTCCCTCTATCTCAACTGACTGGGTCCATGATGAGTGACGCCGGAGGCCTGGGTTTGAGTCCTCAGCGGTGGGGGGCCAACCTGAGGGAGCAGCAGCAAGGGTGCATACCTGTGTGAGAGTGCTACAATATAAACAAGGTCTAGTACCTGGTGCAGTTTAAAAAAATACTGCATATATTTTGAATTAATCGAAACACCTGATCATCTACTGTAAAGCTTTCAGTGCTTTGTTTGTGTATATCCCAATCGCAGCAGGGGCAGGGTGCGTGGGGAAAGGTTTAGGCTGCAATTGCAATTGAAATTTTGCTGCCTAAGTGAATTCTCGTACTTGACTGAGAAAACTTTAGAGAACTAGAGAACATTTTTTATTTAAAAAAAATTGTAAATATGATGTTTACATTGGTGCTTTTATAGTCACATTAACATTGGAATGTTCTTACAAGTCTAAAAGAGGCAATACACAACGTGTTTCCTCTTTAACTCTTCAGTTTACAGAGAAATTCTGCCAGAGTCACACAACATTGTCCAAAAATACTCTTCTTGTGTCTAATTTCTAGTTTAGCAGGATTTGCACGATAAGCACATTGTTTAATGTGGTTGACATTACCCACTTCTACATCGCTGTACAACACAGGTTTGAGTCGGAGTGTCTGTTAATAAAAGAGAGCGCATTCCAATACATAAAACTACTGCAGGATTTCTTTATCCGTTTCAGCTAAATGAGGGGAATTAAGTCAGTCAGAATCTCGGAGTGCCAATTGTAAAAATAACTTTTCTTCCCTCTCTTGTTTAACTTAAAGAATTTTGTGAAGAAATCCTTAATCACAATACCAACACTTAATTTATCCAGATACACAAATTCATGTCAGAGCCAAGAACAAGCTATAATAGTGGACTATTTGTATGTATTCACCATAGAAAGTAATACTCTGATTACGCTTTGAACCATTGGGTGCAGTGCTTTGTCCATTACCACTATAAGGACAATGAAAGTTTTTTTAAATAAACGAATGTCAAAATGTTTCCGATAATGTCCACCTGTGATATTTTAGCTGCTTAGTTACACTATTCCATATTCATATAACTATCAAGTGATGTTAAATCACTACAACATTTATCTTTTTACAATAACAGCAAGTGGTGTTCTTGCGCTGTATTCCTAGAAAAGGATAAAAAGTTAGGTAATGCATATGGCCACCATTGCAGGTTGTTCGAACCGGCTTACCAGCGTGGTGACGTCACCGCCATTCCCTGTGAAAAGCAGGGACCACAGCTGTCAGGTTGATGGGAGATTTCCCTTTAGCTCAAGTGGCTGGGTCCCTGTTGAGTGACGCCGGAGGCCCGGGTTTGAGTCCCCGACGGTGGGGGGCTGACCTGAGGCAGCAGTGGCGAGGGCGTGAACCCCATAGCGTTACAGTTATAACTTTTTATGAAGTACACAATATGAGCTTAATAATGTTACAACAAGCACGTTATAACCAGAACCCACTAAGTTACCAAAATATTTATGAATAATGAAATTATTTATGATGAAGGTGGAAGGTTGTGTGCTTTTGTCAAACTGAGTAATCATGCTTTTATAATATATACCGACTTTTTAATGTTTAATGATTAACATGCTGTAATACACAGTTTACAATTATTAAAAGTCTAAAGAGTATACGACTTAAATTCTTAATTGGTAAAAGATTGTCTCTCTGCAGTGACCGGGATTCGAAACTGTCGTTTTCTGGCAACAGCTCAAATGCTATACAGCAGACGGATACTATTATCATAATTCAATTAAAATGCGGTATAGATAGATAATACTGTATTAATCCCGTAGGGAAATTGATGAAATGCGGTATAATGCGGTATGATGCACCGCACCAACCGAATATTAATGCAGCGTACTTCAAACATTCTGAATGGCTGGATCTGTATTTGTCTACACAACTTATTCTCTTTACCACTAAATCACCAATATACCTGCTTTCCCTTGAAAACCACAAGTGTACTGTAGGTTCCCATCACAACAAAAAAGCTAAGAAATCTATGTGATCAAACTCAGATGTGACAGACCACATTTAAAGCTCATCGGGATATTTGAAAATTTACTATGACATACTAAAGACTCTGCATGCATTTGCTGTAATTCAGCAACTAATAAAGTTAAACTTCATCATAACAAATTACACTTATTTTAATAAACACATATTAATAAACTTCATTATAATAACCAAAAATTAAACATAGAAGTGTTTTAAAACAAGTACCATCAGATCAAATTTCAAAACAAACACACCCACATTTTACAAAAATAAACTCCCCTGCTGTATATCCCCAGAGCCTATCCTGGCAAGCAACAGGCACAAGGCAGCATACACCCAGGATGGGATGCCAGTCCATCGCAGAACACACACTGGCACAAACTCACACACATTCACACTAGGGCCATTTTTTCCCAACAGCCAAATAACATACCAGTATGTCTTTTGACTGTGAGAGGATATTGGAGCACCTGGAGAAAACCCACATGAACACAGGGTGAACATACGCTCCATGCACAGAGCACCCCAGGAACTGAACCCAGGGCTGTAGCATGGCAAAGCAGCATTGCTAACCAATGTACTACCTTGCTGCATCCTTTATCATTCCATTTGAGCAATTTAATTCCTAATATTCTCAACATGTTGCTGTTTTAGGAGTTCTTGTTATTTATGGCTTAATACATGCTACTGTACGTATGGATGCTGATGTGGAAGAGAGAGGGAAAGGCTGTTTCCTTAAGCCAGCACTGTAAAATAATTTATCCTCAGTGAGATGCTGACATCTTATTGTGGGTTTCTAACACTATGTATAGTTCCATCCACACAGTGCATTTACTTCCATCCATTTTCTAATCTCTTTATCCAGTACAGAGGATTTGGATCCTATCCCAGAAAGCAACGGACGCAAGGCAGAATACACCCTGGACATAGTGCCAGTCCATCACAGGACAGACAGACACAAACACGCACACACACCAGGGCCAGTTTTCCCATAAGCCAATCAACCTACCAGTATGTTTTGGACTGCAAGAGGAAATCATATCACACATATGGAGAAAACCCACTGAACCCAGAGAGAACATGCAAACTCCACACACACAGGATGGCAGGAATTGAACCTAGGGCTCCAGTGCTGCAAGATAGCAATGCTAACCACTTCACCACCATTAGAAATGGATGGATAGCTTAGTTATCTTTCTTGTTCACAGGTTTGCATGCATAATTTAATTTAGAAAGCCACTGAGACAGCTGGTACTATTGTTGTATTTATGAAAAAAACATACAGAAAGCATGCTAACAACTGTGCTGTCCTATTCCTTTGGCCCTCAGCCAAGCGGGTTAAGCCAAGTATTCACATCCCAATAAACTATTCTAATTTTTCCCAACCTTTCGGCTGCTGTCATTCCTCATGAATGGCTATTTTAACCTATAAAATAAGCTTTTTTTTCTAGAGCCAGTCAATTTGAATGTATAGGGCTTCAGCAGCCATTTTTGCTGCAGAATGTTTTGTTAGTGAATTAGTGAATTTTCATTGTAAAATTTTAAAATGAACGCACTTTCTCAAGGTAAGGTAAAATGGTATATATGTATTTTAGCAAATTGTTGCTTTTGAGCTTGTATTCCATGAATTATAATGTGAATAAAGACATTTTATACTCAAAGGTCCATTGCACAGACGTCTTTGATGGGTTAAAAGACAGAGCTAGGCTGGATTTGTCTGTGAATGGATTTGGCAGCTGCTTGCTCCATGATGGGAGGGTCCTGGTGCATACAGAAGAGAGAGAAGAGAGCATTGCATAACCTTGATGGACAGTTCTGCTAGGACTGAACTGACTGAACTTTATTCTTGAAATAACTCTAAAAAATAATCTGTGCACAGTTTGTTTTCCTGGGTCCGGCTGGGTCCAGCTAGGTTCCATAGGGGGGGACTTGCTTGTGTAGTGTGCTCTCACGAGGCACCAGTTCTGTAGGGGTTTGGGCATTTACTGGGACAATTATTAATTGTGGCAGTAAATCACAAAATGATTCTTTTAACGGTCTTAGAATCCAACCATGCGATATAACTCAAACAACGCACACACACAGGTACTAATACCCGAGGATACATTTATTAATACATAGAATGTGCATGTAAACCTAACAGATCTTAGGGTTAGCAGAATACAAAAGGTATATATTCATTCAGTCACAAAGAGTTACACATATCAAGAGGACATACGTTCAGATTATCATTCATTTAGACCGTTTCATAATTGAACTTGGTTACAACTTCTACACTAGATACTCAAAACAAGTACACAACTCTTAGGAATTAAATTGATATCAACTGGTTGAGGTAACAATTGAATTCTCAAGTAGTAATGAAGAATGTTGAATACTCATCCAATCTCTGGGGATTCAGATCTCCTGCAGACACAAAGAAGCAAAGGCACACTCGTTGCTGTCCAATCCGCGCTCTCTGCCATTCCTGCGATGCGCTGCTGATGCTCTCTGAAGACTCGCTAGTTAGTACTGGCTGAAACTAGCAGAGTTTGTGCACAGGAGAGAAGACTGTGGGTCCCAGCAGGTCGGGAAGAAGACCAGTTCGTTCCTGATGAAACTCTAGTTCTGAATACAGATTCCGCTGTCCACAGTTCCGACCTGTTCACGAGGCTTACTGCTGATTCTAACCTCGGGTGGATCCTTTGGTTACACTGGCAACCTCTGCTCTTGACTCTTAGAACAAAGGAAAGTCCTGCACTCGGACACACTGGCCGTTATGTGGTGGTCCGAGCTGAGTCGGAGGATATTCAGGAGGGGAACTGCAAGAATGTCCTGTGCTTGGGAACTGTGTTCCCTTGGGAACTGTGCTTCCCAACTGTTCTGCCCCTGGGCACCGTCCTGCCCTGGAATTGTTCTACAGGCTCTCTGTGTTGCCTGTTTTTACCTGGAGGAACTGCAGGACATTCATTGGTTGAAAGTTTCATGGGCATCAGAGACCCACGTGGTATTACAACGCCCTGCCAGTCCCTGATTGGTTGATCAAGGTGAGATATGAGTCACTTATCCCTGACACTTAGGAATGCAGTCCAGATGTCCATCTGGCACTCCCTAGACAGATAGGCGCCAATGGATGACCATTGATCATGATAGCCATGATAGCATATTAATGCCCAGTTTATGTTAAAATGTCTATAGAAAACATTGGCTTATTATCACAGATCATTAAAAGGCTTTCTCTCATACAAATGTATTAGTCTATCACTGTCTAGTGTCATCTATTGTGTCCTAAAATTTTACCAGAGCATATTTAAATTGTTTTCAGTTTCCTTCAACTCATTTTCTGTAAAGTAGTACATTGCAAAACCAGTATATTCAAATTCCTACCACTGGTTCTTGGTATAAATCAGCAAATCTGTTTCAGAATTTGTATTCTGTCATTTACACTGAATATGGCTGATGGTTTTGTGGTGGTATAATTATTTTTACTGTTTGCTTTTGCTGCACTTTAAATCAATCTAGCAGATATGTAATTAATGTTCTCTTTGATACAATTGATTTTTTACCAGAGTTCAGGTCCTTATTTTAAGTAATAGATTTCATGATGAAATACCTACAAAAAAAACATCCTACAAAAATTGTTAGCAGTTGTACAATTTTAATGAAGTGGCATTTTTATTTGGAATAAACTTTATTAATTACAAATACTGAATAAAAAGCATTGAATGAACATTAAACATATTTTTTTCTTTTTCTGTGGGTAAACTTTTAAATTCAGAACCAATCCATTCCCTTTATATTTAAATGCTGTATAACACAGGAGTTTGTGTGTGGTCCTGGAGGCATACACATTTGCTGATTTTTGATCTGACTGAGCTTTCACTTACACAATTGAGTATAGGTTTTGGGTTTAAATAACAAAATCTTACAAATATTCCACAGATGCAACTTAGTCCAACAACAGCTTCAATTAAACTCACCTGCAATGACAAACAGAAGGTTTGTGGTCTCCCAGGACCATGATTAGCAACTCCTGATTTATACTCACACAGTATGTTGTAAAGGTAGCGGGGAAAACAATGAGACCATGAACTTTAAAAATGCAAAAGACTGAATTTAACAAAGTGTCAATTTTTAGCTTGGGCTTTCTACATATATTTGCCTTCCTGTTACTTAAGCAGAATAAAAGCATAGCAGCTAAATTATTTTCTTATGAAATAAATGTTATCTAGAAAGACAAAAATATCATGTCCAATGGTGCAGACCACAAAATCTAAATTTTTCCTAAGTTTAAATGAGAGCTTACAGTGTTTCAAAAATATGTAATCAGTTGAATAGTACATTCAATTTAAATCTAATAATTTTAATAGTTTTAATCAATTAATTTCTAATAGTTTTGCAAATTAAATTTAAAATCTGACTTTGATGCATTTATTGTATATGTTAATAATATTTTATGTGGTATATTAAATACATCCAAGTATAAAAGATTAAGACTCTGTGGGCTGTGGTATTGTTATTACTAACTCTAAATTATTATTAACCTCTAAAATTGTAAGTGAACTATATGGATTAACAGTTCTGCTTTTAGACTTGTATAACTGTAAAATCACTATTGAAAACTTTCATAAACTCACTGTCCTATCAATGAATGCAACACTGTTACATGATGATTTGCAGAACGTTAGCTGGGAAAACATATGTTCACTTACTTATTAGAGGTTTATGCATCCCTATACAATATAGGATCCATCTAATTAAAGTTGCTGTTCCCAGATAATTTTAAATCATACACACACACAATGTAGTTCTGTGTGTTGGATCATCAAACTTACTTTCAAAATAGAATAATAATAACAATAATAAAAACATTAGGAATCAGGTCATGGCTACATACCTGGAGCCTGTGTCTGTTCACTGTGCTTTTCCAGCACAAGATACACCTGCTGGACAAGAAACTCTTCCTCTCATCCAAGTTGCTTTTATGGACAGCTCCTCATAGTGACCCCAGAGGCCACTGGGTGCAGAACTGTAGCTGTAGCTTTTATTAATCCGGAGGGACAGAAAGTGATCACTAGAGGGAACCCTATTTGAACTCTTTACAGTATGCTTACTCTTGTAGTTCTACAAGCATTATAGAAAATGGAAATTTAATAGTGAATTTCATAAAAAGGCTTAAAGTTTTATGGGTTAAAAATAAATTTAACCAAGCCTCATTATTTAGATTATTTAGGAGCAGTAACAAATCAGTTTGTTTTCACAAAATAATTTAATCTGCAGGTTGGCAATGAAATGTTATTAATAATTGCTAAATAACAATAATTTATATTTATAAAGTACAATATGTCACAGGCTGCCTTGAGAAGCAACTGCTTTCACAGCCTACTTACCAGTAGAGGCAAATAGCCAAAGAAATGGAACTGATTCATGCCAAAACCCTGGAAATGGCTTCTACCACAGATTTTTTGTCTCCTTCCTTTTCTTCCCCAATTTATTCTTTTTTTGTTGAAAGCTGCAAAATGCAAGAGTACTGGCATGATGAGGCAAGACCAGAGCCCACACCCAAAAACTGGTAAATCATAAAAGCCTCAGTCCTCTGGAAGAAATACTATACTAGTGAGTTGCCATCATTGGCACAAGGCCTTGGAGAGAGAAAAAGAAGAGATACTGTACCTTCCACCGCCATGCTGTGACAAATTCTTCTATGGGGTTTTGGAATGGATAATATGGGGAAAGGAATAAATTTGAAAAGTGATTGTTAACAAGAAACCAGTTGTGTACAGCAGAAGCATCGTGAAATCTGATATTGTCTCAGATTACAACATTTTTCTAATCTGATAAGAACAGATTTTTTTCTATCAAAATAAACTTTATTTCAAAGAAAACATCTCACAATCAGTACACATTCTAAAAAAATACCAAACTATCAACAAATAAAAACTTTCCAAAACAGGTGATTGTCCGTTATCAATCAGTGCAATTGGATTATGGGGCCAGATTTGCACAGTGAAAGAGTCCCTCCAAGACCTACCACTTGTTTTTGTTCATTTCCCTCTGAAACTGAGGAGCAGGGGCTCAGGGAACAGGGATTTGCACTTTAGTCATTATACAGGACCCAAAGTCCCTTCCAGCACTTCCTCGCTGTGGTGAAGCCCCATTTGGTGATCTTGCATTTCATCCTTGCTCTGAGGTCCACAAGGATCCTCTCTCCCAGCTCCCTCACTCCCCCCTCTGTGTTGTGCCAATGAGAGTGTTCCTCACATTCCACAGTTCTTGTTTTATCAGGGACACCAGCACCCAAAGCAAGTACTGTGTCCCCTTGTCCAATCCAGTAGGTGCTAGTCCCAGTAGGATGCTCTGGTAGTTTAGCACTTTTCTCAATCCCAGGAGATGCATGGTGTTGTCCATTCTGCCCCACACCGCTTTGGCGAAGGGGCCGCTCCAGATCACGTGCTCCTGCATATCTTTGGTGAAGCACGTGTCCTGGGGGCAATGCAGATTCCTGGTGATTCAGTGTCTGTAAAGGTCCCCTCTGGCCTAACACGGCCATCCAGTTAAGGTCCTTCAGCCTGTTATCTAATTCCTTTGGCTGCATCCTTCCCAAACTTGTCTGGGAACCAACAGCCTTTTGTCTGCGATCAGTTGCCTACTCACCTCCTTGTACGGGGCTCTCTGGTTGGTGCACAGCTTTAGAAGTCTCATGGCCTCATATCTCTTGCTCCACTTGACTAGGTCTCTGGTCGCTTTTCTGCTTTTGTGCCCGGTGTTTGTCCACTGGTCCAGGTGCCTCATCAGGATGGAGAGTCACAGCCTGATATTGTCTCAGGTTACAACATCTTTTTAATGAAAATGTATTATACAAAAACAACACAATTCTTTACACTATTCGTTCCCAGCTCATTTTAAAGTACAAAATAATCCTTTCCACCTCTCTTTAGCAGCATGATATCCCCATCTTGTAATATCCACCGCAAACTCACATTTCATTTAATCAATGACCTTATTATACACCCCTTCTTCTGTGCATACAATTCCTTTTTTTACCAACACATTCCAAGCTTCCCACAGTTCCAATTTAACAAAGATAATGAACATTCACAACAATAAATTAACCCCACTACACCTTTTCTCCATGCCGTAAAGCATAACATGTTTAGCCAAAATAAAATTAGGTTTCAACAAAGTAAAAAATGTTTCACATTTGCTCCATATACCGTTTGTAAATCTACAATCCCAAAAAACATGAACAATTGATTCTTCCTCATTACATCCCATACGTGAACACTCTTTTTGACGTGTCAGGTTGTGTTTATATAGAATTGCACGCACAGATAGTTGATTCCAAGTTATCCTCCAATTCAAGTCTTTTACATTGTTAGGAAGTCCTTTTGGATGAATCTGTGTCCATACTTTTTCCACTATTCCTCCAACCATGCGGTCTTCTGTTATTACCAGTATTTTCATTTAAAGTTCTTTATGTCTCAAAACTTTTGAGTCTTTCTTTAGATCCGGGTATTTATTAAACCATTTACATGAATATCTATAATTCCAAGGTAAGTCTTCTCCATGGGGTTAATCATTACTCCGTTATACCAGTTGTCTCATACATGATGCAAACCAAAACCTAACAAAAATTATAAATATGTTCTATCGGACTATGTAAAGCTACACACATTTCCGAGAAGTAAATACAGTCCAATCTTAATGGAAAATGCAGGACTCCTCTTCCCCCTTTCTCTATTGATCTATACATATGAGTCCTCTTTACATATTCATACCCTCCCCCACATATAAACTGAAAATCCTCTTTAATCAAGTATCTCCATAAACTGGCTGGCATAGGATAAACATATGCCAAATATATTAAGGTTGGCAGTATATCCACCTTCAAAACCAAAACTTTACCACTTATCGATATACTTTGTCTTTTTAATAAGTTCCCCTTCAACCAAACCTTGTATAATCTTTGCACCCAATTGAAATGGGCCGAATCCGCTCTTTCAAAATAGACCCCTAACATCTTCATAGTGCGTTTGCAATTACCAAGTCCTCCCGTCTCAATATGTCCTTTATTCCAGTTCCCGAAATATTTTACCAAGTTTTTCTTCTTATTCAATTTTGCTTCAGGTGCTAAAGAAAATTCCTTAAAATTCTCCAATGTGTACATGTTAAACTTGCATCAGAACTTAGATATAATGTAATATTATCTGCGTAGAGTGTAATCTTAGAGTTGTAGAGTTTGTGTTCCTCCCCCACCAGGTACCAGTACACCATCAATTCTTGAATCTGTTCTTATCATACCAGCAAGTGGTTCTATATAGAGGACAAACAGTAATAGTGACAAAGGACATCACTACTCACTGTACTTCCTACACCCCTATACAAAGGCTGAATCCAACCAATTAGTAAATCTGCATAAAAATCAATTTCCTTTTTCATTTCTTCATTTCCTTTAAATACAATACCTTCCTCATTCAAAATTCCAGTCTTTATTCTTTTAGTCTGTTTTTGTCTTACACTATTAAAATTGAAAGTTATACATGACTTGTTTTGTTCTAAAAATTGTATACGGGTTCTAAATAAAGCTTCTCTTGCCCTTTTCTCATAAAACCTCCTTAAGTTCATCTTTAAAAAAGAAGTAATTAATTTATTTACACGTCTATAATAAATATAATAATAAATATAATAAATAAATTAATTACTGCGAAAATAACTTACTTCGTACACTGTGCAGAGTGCCGTATACTCCTAGTTGCGGCACACACGATATATACAGTAAAAAGCCTCAGGCACTGTGTTAGATGTGTTTTCGACGTTATATATGCGTTTATTAATGTCGTCGATTTTAAGGTTGCAATTCGACGTTGATTATACGTCGCGGTGACGTATATATACGTATAGCCGTATTTTCGCTGTGAATATACGTATATTCGACGAATCACTGCCCACAGCTTGGCATACAAGGGTTTTGCGGAGGGGGTCTTGCCACCTGCCTGAAAAAAACAGTAAAATGTTTGAGTGCCTATAGAGGTTCTATTTTTATTTTCTTGAGAAAAGTTGATACCATTTCCTGGACACCCCGTCCCCCATCAGTGCGCGGTGCCCGGGGAAAAATCTGTAGGGGGGTGTCTGAAATTCTGAGGGGGGGGTGATATTTCGGTTGAAACGGAGCTGTACGGTGCAGCTACCCAAATGAAATCTCGCAACTATGCCATTGATTAGTGCTTCATGATAGAAGATAACGACTAGCAATCTGGTATTTGCGATGAAGTTCAGTTTCACATTTTTTGTCACTCTCGTGGTTTGTATTGCCTGGAGCGAAAAGTACCATAAGCGTTCATTTTTGCAGCTACATCGATGGAGGTTCTGAATCGTTAAGAAAAAATTGTTGTAAAACCAACAGAAAGCACAGACTGCTATAACTAGTCCTACTTATATAACGATTTTAAGTATAATGATAAACTACTGCAAGGAATCGGTCCACCTGAGCAAACAGGATCGTAATGTTGACACTCACTAACGACACTGATATGTGCCGTTCCTGGACGGATAGCCCTCCTGCACATCAAACAGTCCGAGTGACTGTTAGTGTCATTTAGTGTTGTCTGACCATTGACAAAGTACAACTATTTTTTTAAGGCGCAAGTTAAGTAAATCCTTTTGCCCAAAACTGAAGGGGCGACACTTCTCCCTCCCCCCGTGATGCCAGGCCTGTCCCCATCCTATTCCATAATGTCATTATATATAATACCATACAACAGTGACCGATCCTTACTAACTGCATGCGTTAAAATTGCACAACAGCACATAGCAGGGGGCACATAGCCGCGATGTATTATCAATGTTAAATTTCAACCATAATATCGACAACATTAATAAACGCATACAGATGCAGCCATTCAAAGTGCGCGTCACAGACACGTACCGCAGGTGACGTCGCTCAGTATGACGCAAGATGACGCGTGGCACCGCAGTACGTGATTGGTTGACCGACAGGGGCACTCGTGGTCCGTTGGTCTGTCGTAGAAAGACTTACAGTAAAAACGTCTTTGCTGTGCCCGTTGTAGATATTGAATTTTACCACTGAAGGGAAATCTTAGTAGCTGAGCATAAAAAGAATAGGAGCATACTGTAACGCGTGTGAAGGCCATAAACGATATTAATTTTGGAACATAAACATACAGTATATACTGTAGCTGGTCTTGGTACTTTAAAGAAAAAAATACACACCAGTATTCCATTTCTCCCTAAACTTTTTAAGCTTTGAAGTCTTTAACTAACATGATACCGGAGTCAACAAGCATACTTTTAGAATTTGATTAAAAGGGAATATAATATGGAATCGCGTATCTAAAGAATTTAATAACGGTATTCGTGTGCTGCGACAGGGCTGTGTAGGGCTTTTTCGCCTGCCTGTTCATGCGAGCTGTCTTCTAGCCGACTGGTCTAGGTGCGTGACTAGCAACTGGGAGGTTGTGTGATCGAATCCAGCTGGTGCCGGACTTTTCTTTTAACAAACATTTCTTCGAAAAAATAGAATAGCGATATTATGGACAATAAATTGACTTTTATATTTCAAAATATCGCAACATGAACGATATTTGCGATATTTTGAACATATCTTCCCTTCTGACAGCGGTTCCTCCTTCTATTGTGTGTGTGTGTGCAACAGAGTAAATTTTTATAGAGAAATGGAGGCTGGACAGTATGCGTTACAATATAAACATTTATATTGATTTAAATCGTGTTCTGATTTAAATCGCAAACGCGTGTTTAATTATGTGTTTTTTAATCATAATCAGGCTAATGCATTTCTACATTTTCTGTATGAACCAGCTTAGAGGTTCATACAGAAAGACAGCTTGTGTTTAAATTGAGTGTAAGGTAATTTATGCTTCTAAAGTCATGGTCAGCATTTATTATTGTACTGTGCTGTAAACTTTTTCTGTGCCTAGTCACATTATTTTATAGCGTTTTTATTGCGTTATTAAATCCGGTGGCGCTGTGTGTTAGAGTAGTTTCCTGACTCCCTTGTCACATGGTCTGTGATTGAATCCCATAGAACTATGACTTTATTTTTTAACAAACATTTCTTTGAAAAAATGAAACGTTTCCCTTGGTCAGAGATTAAATAAAACCTCACTCGCACCAAACAAATTTATATTTCTAAATATCACAAAATACGTTCATTGTCTTCCAATCGAGTCGAGTTGACATTGGAAGCCTGCCACACCCGGACTGTTAAACCAACGCATTAGCACGTCAAAGCCCATCGAGGGTATTGAGCCAGTATTGCCTTTAGTATTCCCCCCTCTCCCCTCAATTCAATTCAATTCAAGGTGTTTTATTTGCATGACAGATGGGTACAAGCAGTGTTGGGTATGTATATTGTAACGCTTACGGCAGACAGGCACTGTGTAAGAGCCGGCGCACCAGAGCAGCGCACCGAGGGAGCGTCTGCATTTCTAACTTAGTTTTTAAAATTAGTCAAGCAATATGAAGCATCTCCTTTTACTTAGTGCCTGAGCATAAAAAGAATAGGAGCATACTGCAACGCGTGTGAAGTCCATAAACGATATTAATTTTGGAACTTAAACATACAGTATATGGCTGGTCTCGGTACTTTAAAGAAAACATACACACCAGTATTCCATTTCTCCTAAACATTTTAAGCATCGAAGTCTTTAACTAACGCGATACCAGAGTCAACAAGCATACTTTTAGAATTTGATTAAAAGGGAATATAATATGGAATCGCGTATCTCAAGAAATTAATAACGATATAATTATATTCATGTTGCAAAAGAACTGCAACGGACATAAAAACTCCCTTGCTTTTAACAGAGCGTTCCATAATTTCTAACTACGAAAATGCCAGGTGAAAGGATTTGTAAACATATTTTGTTAAAGCAAGTCAGAACCCATTCAGAGCCTACATTACATTTTAGCGTTTCATTCTGAGCAGAAGACCCTCACACCTGAAGAAGGGGGAGGTGTTTTTCGCTGGAAATCTCGCCTGCTTCTACTTTACAACCGGAGTGCTGGCTGTGACGAATTAAACCGGTATTACAGGTTACAATCACAGACCATGTGACATGGGAGTCAGGAAACTAACACAGCGCCACCAGATTTGATAACGCTATGAAAACGCTATAAAATAATGTGACTAGGCACAGAACAAGTTTACAGCACAGTACAAAAATGCTGACCATGACTTTAGAAGCATAAATTGCCTTACACTCAATTTAAACACAAGCTGTCTTTAGCCCTCTAAGGTGGTTCATACAGAAATGTAGAGATCCAGGCTCAGAACACACAGCTTCATTAGCGAATACATATGCAGGACAACTAGAGAAGACGTTTTACAGAGGATGGATTTTTAGAAACATCCCATCAGTGACATCACTGAAGTCAACTCCTAGGTACTGTAACTGTCGTGTGGATAGTTTCACAAGAATCAGACAAAGGTTTAAGCATCGCTTGTTCTAGATAAAACTGCAAAAAAAAACAACAACCCATAATGTACTTCTTTGCGGCTCTGTTTGCCCAAATCATATATTCACAACGTGAAATCTAGAAAATAATATTACGTAACCAAAATCCGCAATATGGAAACAGAACCTGTGTAATTGTTGATAGATGATGTACTCGTAACATTTTTTCAAGACGAACTACAACATTTAAAAAATGACTTGTATGTACTTGATATCTCTAATCAATCCACGGGTCCCAGCACGAAACGAAAGTAAAACGCATACCGTTTCGCGCTTCTTATTAGTTGCTCAAAAGTAATTTGACCGTATGAAATGCATAATATAAACCTAGAAACATATACGTGAGTAGTACTTAAGCACTGTAGTATCGGTGTTAAGACATACCTCTCAAATACTGTAAATCAAGTTAAAAATATCTCAAGATTCTGGTCATAATGAAACCATGTTTCGTGTATGTTTTCTTTAAAGTACCGAGACCAGCCATATACTGTATGTTTATGTTCCAAAATTAATATCGTTTATGGCCTTCACACGCGTTGCAGTATGCTCCTATTGTTTTTATGCTCAGCTACTAAGATTTCCCTTCAGTGGTAAAATTAGATATGAATATTCAATACTTAAACGGGCACAGTTAAGACATTAAATATACATATACATACTGTATACAGTACAGTTTGCATACGGTAATATGTTTATGTCCCTAAATCAATCTCTTTTATGAGCATGTGAAAGGCATGGTGAATCACTGTACTTTGCATGATTGGAAAAAAATGCGTGATTGCGAAATGCTGTGGCGTTACTTTTACAAAGACGGTCAATGAAAAAAAGAATGTGGACCAGGGCAATACTTTGAGTTTACAGCTTGTCCAAGGTCATTTATTATTAATACTATTATTAATATCTTCGTTAAAGACTTTGATGGCTACAGCTCAAACATGAGAGGTTGAGCTTTATTAGCTCCACCTTGCGGAAATTCCGGATACTATTATTTTGCTTGCGGTATTTACCGGTAACTCGCGGTATTTACCGGTAGCTTGCGGTAGACTGCGTACAGCGTACCGGAAAATAATGCGGTATCGCCCGCGCATTTTGAATGGCTGCATCTGTACGTTGAGAAAATATCTAACCCAGCATATTTTCCGGTTATATACCACAATGCATTGCTAGTATTCGTTGGTCACCATTTTGGACACGTTTTTCAAACGTAGAAGATTGAAGTATTCACAAATATTTCAGCAATCCTCTTTTGACAAGTAAGTATGAATAATAATAATACTATCTGAATACAAACAGATCTTTCTTAATATTATTTTGATTAAAATAGTACGTGAATAAGCAAAAAATGGCACATAGGCACGTTTTGCCGTTTCTCTAATTATTCTTATTCTATGTTGTACTTTCAAACTTTGGGTACTCTTTAATTAGGACAGACTTTATTGCTCAACTGCTATGATGCAAGCCAAATTTTATACATTTATTTAAGCTTTGAGCTTAGTAAACCGTTCATTTTTTAGATTATACTAAAGAAGATATTAATCATCATTTATTTGGGAAGTAATATTATATAATTTTCTCCTAGCTGCGGTGCTGAAGTCCCTCCCTACATCAACAGAAAAAGAAATAAAGGAGCACGCAATGCGTTACTTGAAGAATGCATATGCAAGGCAGGGGGCCAGGAGATCTGGACACTGAAAATAATAGGTTTCTGGTTCTAACTGTTAGGACAATTAGACAGGGTTTGCAAATAGTGGACAAAAATCGTCTTAACTTCCATTGTAATATTTTTTTTCTCGGAAATATAGAAGTTGTACATTTTAAAATTTATATTTGAATCAAAATGTGGTTTTGAGTTAGTGTGTTAATGTAATTAGTTTGTGTTTGTCATTACTATACTGTATATTGCCATGTTACCAGAATTTGTAGCTGAAGTTTAAGACTAGTTGTGTTTTTTATGATTATTGCCCATATGTTGATTGTTGATTGATTTTATACAATGTATAATTTGAAATACATATTTTTCAGGTGTGAATGTGTATTTTCAGAATAAATTTCTAAACCGTAAATCATTGGCTTGATTTACTAGTTTCTACACCTGTAAAACCTATCTTTGATGTATAATAGACCTCTACCCATATACGTATAATAGTCCTCTAAAGTTATCCGTATAATAGACCTCTAAAGTTATCCGTATAATAGACCTCTAACCATATACGTATAATAGTCCTCTAAAGTTATCTGTATAATAGACCTCTAAGCATATACGTATAATAGTCCTCTAACGTTATCCGGAACTCCAACCATATATGTATAATAGTCCTCTAAATATATCCGTATAATAGAACTCCAACCATTTCCGTATAATGAACATCTAATCATAGACATATAATTGACGTATAACAATAGACGTATACAGAATTTCATTCAAGATGAATTGCGGACCACATTTAGACGTCTAAGGTATGCGTTAAATAGACATATATTATACGTCTTTTGCCCACTGGGATGGTAACACAGCAAGATCTTGTGCTAAGTCTCCTCTCTCTACCTCGTTATGTTCATTTGTTTCTACAGTACGTCTTCAGTTTCTCCATCCGTCTTGTACATTTCTACCTCTTAGTGCCTTGGCAAAACTGCACTGTCTTTTAGGACAGGATCTATAAATATGTTATTCTCCTCCACATCAATTACAAACTAGAAGATTCTTAAAGTCTGTCATTATGTGCCCTTTCACGCCACATCTTCTACTAATAATTTTATCACAAGTAGCTGCAGAATCGCACGGCTCACCACACCACCAACACACTAAAGGCTGACCTTGGTAATATAGAAAACCCTTTTTAATTCTAACGAAAAGGAGGCAGGAGGGTGAACTACCCCACCTTCCACTGAGGCATTAGATCTAAGTCTTACTAGGAATCTCCTTTTTCCGGTCCAGATTCCTTCAGAGCCCACAATTTTCCTTCCTTTATCTTGAAAATCCACATATCGTTTAAAAAAAACATTCAATCTCCTCTTCAGGAACAAATGGATTAAACATTTGTAATATTAGCGGTCTTAATTCCCTAGCAAACAAGGGTTCCACCCAAAAAAACATTCAATGGTTCCTTTTCCTTATACATTATAGCATGGTTCCATAAGAGCTGACAACATTCAGTCGAAGACAAAGTCTAGGCCATAATTCTCTTGATTGGAAAGTCTTGTAAACAAAAAACCTCTGACAGATTCAAAGCAAAAACTTTATAAATCACTTGTCTTTCGAAGTTCTCTCTGAGTAATAAGTCCTTTCTATCTACCAGGTTCTTCATCACGAAGTGCAAAGTGTCGCTCATCCGCGCCTCTCCTGGAACACAGGCTCCCTGTAAGTAGCTGTCTCACCCACAGGCACCATTGCAGTCCTTTGGAAGTCCCACCTTCCCCCCTTAGTCTTCAGCTAGGGCGATTCCAGTAGGTCTTGCTCTCTCTGGACGCACGGACTCTGCAGGCTTCTGGATAGCTCTCTTTCAACTCTCCTGTCACCTTCCCTCCTACCAGGCCAAGGCCAAGGCCAGCAGTCAAGTCACTTGCCAATTGATTTTAGCCAAAAGGCTGAGAAGCAATCTCAGATTACAACCTATTTGAACTGCTCTGGCCTACCCGATTGTTGGAATAGAGTGTTTGAGAGATTCTCAAGAATGGTGATTAGATGCCCTGTGTTGTAGGGGCCTATGGTGGCATGTTGGTCCCATGTTGGCTGATTGATTGCTGCACACAGTGTGACACATCCACAACTTATTATGCAGCTGGGGAAAAATTAATATAGTATTGTCTGGAGATCATCTCCAGCTTTGCGCTCAATCACAATTAAAAACTGTGCAGAACTAAGTTGGATACCAGCTGAGTTGGGCTTATTATGATGCTGAAGGCTCACGCATTGGTGTTGTTCTAATTAGCATGAACTGCAAGGGCCTCCAAATCTGAACATTTCAATTAATCTGATCAGTGTTAATATGTAGGTTAATATGTTGATACAGTATATACTGTAATTATTATTTTGTCTGTCTTGTATTTATATACAGATGCAGCCATTCAAAGTCCGTGGTATCTACCAACAAACCACTGCGGTGTACCGCGATATATGATTGACTGGCAAAAATGACCGACAGGGGCGCTTGTGGTGCATTGGTCAGTAGTGAAAAGATTTAATAATTTAATCTCTTTACTGTGCACATTTTAATCTGCTTAGTATTGAATATTTATATGGAATTTTACCACTAAAGGGAAATTTTAGTAGCTGAGCATAAAAAGAATAGAAGCATAACGCATCTGAAGGTCATAAACGATATTAATTTAGCAACATAAACATATTACTGTATGTAAACTGTATTGTATATGGCTGGTCTTGGTAGTTTAAAGAAAAAATACACACCAGTCTTCCATTTCTCCCTAAACATTTTAAGCATCAAAGTCTTACATGTGGTTAATTCTGAAACGTTTTTACATGCTCCTTCTGACCATGTTACTGTACGTTTATATACAGTACTTCGTGAGAAAAGTGATAGTTTTAAGCTTTTCTGTGAATACGCTCGATATTGGAGTAAACAAAAGCATACTTTTAGAATTTGATTAATAGGGAATGTAATATGGAATCGCGTATCTAAAGAAATAAGTAACGATATAATTATATTCATGTACTGTAACACAAACAGTAGTATATACACATATACATCAATTTCCCTTCGGGATCAATAAAGTCTTAGCTATCTATCATATCAATTGATATGTGTATGGCTGTTTCACTACTTATCACATGACTGCGTCAGTGGCGTTATGGCTTAAGTGACTGATTTATAAGCTTGTGGTCGGGTGTTCAAAGCCAGCTATTGCCATGGGTTTTCTTTTAACAAATAAACATTTCTTTGAAAAATTAAAATAGCAATAGCAAAATAACAATATTATGGACTCTATTGCCTTTTTATATTTCTAAATATCACAACATGTACGAATCTAAGTCATTTATTAAAAACAACAAATAGTTTCAAACTGCTATTGATATCATTATCATCAATATGTGAAAAAAGAAGCGATACTCAATGTGTCTCCTTCTTAAATTTTCAGTTTACAGACCATACAAGATCATTTTTTATGAATAATGTCTTCCGTATCGCATTAAAATTGGAACACTTTTCACGGGTGTAAATCCACCTATTTTCTAACCGCTTTATCCAGGACAGGTAACAGTTTCACAACTCACCCTTCCCCCTGCCTGTCTGACTTTCTTTTTAATCCTTCTGTGCCTGAATCACAGCGGGTAAGACATTTTTCCAAGAAAGATCTGATGACGAGGAAGAAAAATCACCCGTTTTTCTTGCACAAAAAGTGGTTATTAACCATCGAAACCTGTTTTTATCGCTTTTAAAGTCATGCAATTTCTAAGTTAAGCAGGAACACATCATTACATCTCATTTTTTTAAAATAAAACAATTCGATTGCCCAGCCTAAGGGGCATTTATAATATTGTGGCATTATTATATAGGACGGACACAGTGACTCGTTGAATGAAAAACGGTGCTTTATTTTTCAGTACAGCTGAGTACAGAGAGACACATACACACACTTTTTCATTGACAAAAAGTAACGCCACACTCTCTTGTTTAATGCACACAGGCAGCTGAAGCACCATGTCTCTTCCTGTAAAAAGTCTTTGTCTCCATTCTATGGCCGCTGTAGTGCAGGCTCCTTTGGTGTATTTATATTATAGGTTCATTGTCTTCCAATGAAAGACAAGTTCCTTTCGGCCAAGACAGTCAGGGGACAGTAGAAACTCGCCACACCCGGACACCCTGAATTACAGTAACTCAATCAACCTTAATAGCCTTGCAAATGAGCTCACACTGTTGGATATATACTCGATGCTCCACAGATGTCATATTTTACTGTACATGTCAAACCGGTTGCTTTCTATTGCAGATGTGCTCCCGCCGAGACTTTTTTTCCTCATAGCATTTTACACTTAGTTTAAACTACTGAGTGAAATAGGTTTAATAAAGGTGGGTAGCCACATACAGCATGCGTAGGCTGCAAAGGAACAGGTAATAGGATTATTCCATGCTGAAAAGAGAAGAAAGACAACACAACGTTTCAGCCGTTTCAGGCTACACTGTTCTCCTTCCTATGGTGATAAACTGTTTTTTCACACGAAGCTGTATTGAGCAGTATTTCTTGCATTGTGAACATATGTACACAGCGGTCCCCCCGGGTTCCAGTTAGTGCGTAATTACGCACCGATGAAAAACTGGAGGTTTTAAAAAAGAGAATTAGCTCACTGATAGTTTTATGTGGAGGCTGTGAAGAATTTCACATGTGGTGGTCTTTAAAATGCATTTGGTTTGAAGGCTTTCTGTATTTCCCTTCCAAAGATATGGACAGAAGAATATTCGAGCGTGGTAAAAAAAATGGCTCAAAAACGACATAGTGAAGGCTGTGAAAACAGCCACATGTACTTTGTACACACAGCAAGTGTTTTTGTAACTCTAGGGAGTTTCGTGAAAAAGCTACAGGCATGCCAATTGTAATTGTTTTTATTTTTAAATACGTTTTAGAAAAGTGTCATCTATACAAAAAAGTTGCATTTAATACCACTCAATATATTAATAGGGATAAGCTCTCTATTAAAGCTCAGATCAAAGATCAAGCACAGATCAAACAGCAAGATCTCACAAACTGGGACTGATCTGTGATGTGGTTGAGTGTGAATTGTGGTGCTCTAGCAGGCTGAAAAAAATAAATAAAAACCGGTTTAACAACTCTTAAGCATACTGTCGTTTTTGTTAACACAAGTTTATCAGTGAAAAGACCACAGGCATTTTTCCTCCCCCCTACATTCTCAGAGTAGAATATAATTTATTATTAGCACAATTCATTACAGTGCTAAATTTAATATTATTGATTACTAATAGTTTATGCTAACACCTAACTTTCTTAATTAGATGTATTTAAAACAATGAACTGAGTGTAACATAGCATTCTGAAATACAATCAAGAATAGTTTTGTGGTGTATGTATAAATGAAACTTTTCTAAAATGTATAACAAAATTAAAGACGATTAAAATCTGTAATCTTTCCATCTGTAATGTCATTAGAAAGTACAATAAGTTCCTGCTTTGTCTAACAATGGTATCAAAAAGTAGTCTGAGTGCTGAGAAACCTGTGCTTAATGATAATCAAGGGACTTGAATCAAGACGATCTACTAAGTTATGAATGCAGATGCAATTGGTGCTTTACGGCCATTGTGCAATACCGAGCTCCACGCTTCCTCCCTGTCTCGGTGCCGCCTCCCCCTCTGACGCAGCGCAGTGGGCGGCACGCTGTTTTCAGAGCCTGTGATTGAGGAAAAAAAGACCTGCTGATCTGTTCTACATACAGTACCAGGAAGACAACAGAATATTATTTTTTCTATTAGAAATGTGTATTTTAAACGTTTAATTAAGAAGTAAAAACCTTACAGCGTACACAGAGATTCTAAGCTGATCACGAGGAAGAAACATCAGTCGTTTTTCACACATAAAAAGTGGTTATTAACTATCGAAACCTGTTTTTATAACTTTTAAAGTCGTGCAATGTCTAAGCAGGAACACATCATTATATCTTGTTTTTGCTTTATTTTTTAAGAATTGAAAAAACAACCTAATTTTAAAGACCTCTACTTATGAAAGTTTTTGCAGCCTGTACATAAAACTATATACAGATGCAGCCATTCAAAATGCGCGGGCGATACCGCATTATTTTGCGGTGCGCTTTACGCAGTCTACCGCGAGTTACTGTAAATTCTCCTATAATACCGCAAGCAAAATAATAGTATCCGGAATTTCCGCAAGGTGGAGCTAATAAAGCTCAACCTCTCATGTTTGAGCTGTCGCCATCAAAGTCTTTAACGAAGATATTACTAATAGTATTAATAATGAATGACCTTGGACAAGCTGTAAGTGTAAACTCAAAGTATTGCCCTGGTCCACATTCTTTTTTTCATTGACCGTCTTTGTAAAAGTAACACCACAGCATTTCGCAATCACGCATTTGTTCCAATCATGCAAAGTACAGTAATTTTTGAGAATCGATTCACCATGCCTTTCACATGCTCATAAAAGAGATTGATTTAGGAACATAAACATATTACCGTATGCAAACTGTACAACTGTATACAGTATGTATATGTATATTTAATGTCTTAACTGTGCCCGTTTAAGTATTGAATATTTATATGGAATTTTACCACTGAAGGGAAATCTTAGTACCTGAGCATAAAAAGAATAGGAGCATACTGTAACGCGTGTTAAGGCCATAAACGATATTAATTTTGGAACTTAAACATACAGTATATGGCTGGTCTCGGTACTTTAAAGAAAACATACACACCAGTATTCCATTTCTCCCTAAACATTTTAAGCATCGAAGTCTTTAACTAACGTGATACCGGAGTCAACAAGCATACTTTTAGAATTTGATTAAAAGGGAATATAATATGGAATCGCGTATCTAATTAATAACGATATAATTATATTCATGTTGCAAAAAAACTGCAACGGATATAAAAACTCCCTTGCTTTTAACAGAGCGTTCCATAATTTCTAACTACGAAAATTATTTAAACTGCGACACTTATCATTCAACCAGAGCTCGAAATATCACAAGGATCCTCTAGAGCACAGCAAAGACTGTATTAAAAGAATCGCGTATCTAAAGAAATTAATAAGATATAATTATATTCGTGTACTGCGACAGGGCTGTGTAGGGCTGTTTCACCGCTCTCTTCATTTGACTCTATTCAAAAGCCATTTAGCAAAGAGGGGATGAGAAGAGTTACAAACTAGTATACTTTAGATCTTTTTTTCTGAACCGGGGAAAATCTGATCATGTTTCTCTATAACAATAATAAAAAACATTGCCACACCCGGACTGTTAAACCAACGCATTAGCACATCAAAGTCCATTGTGGAGCCAGGCGCAATAATTGTTTTGTCCCTTGATTTACTGATCTGCATTAATTACAGAAATCGAGTTCCTGCTCTTTGCAGATGACCTGGTCCTGCTGTCGCCCACAGAACAGAGGCTGCGGCAGAACCTGGCACTGAGGGCAGGAGTGGATCGCAGAAGGCATAATCAGCAAATTAGGAAAACAAAGAACAGGACAGGTGAGACGTTTATCCAGAGAGCGAGTGATCAGAAAAAGGAACAGCTGTTACGCCCAGGTTTTACGCTCTCTCTCTCCTGAATGAATAAAAGCATTTTATTAAAAACGCGTTTGCGTTTGTCTGGGTATTTACTTTGTAATCTGTGGTTTACATCTACTGTATTGCTTTGAGATGCCACTTTTAAAGGTGATATGTAAAATAAAGTTTTTTATTATTGTTATAGAGAAACATGATCAGATTTTCCCTGGTTCAGAAAAAAAGACAATTAAAATCTGTAAACTTTCCACTTGTATGTCATCAGAAAATACAAGAAGTTTCTGCTTTGTGTAAGGATGGTATCAAAAAGTAATCTAAGTAGTGAGAAAGCTGTGCTCCTCAAAGCGCTTTACAGGATAAAAACGATAACAACAATAGTGTTAAGCTGGGCAAACGATTTTTTTATAGAAATACAAAATGAGATATAATGATGTGTTCAAGCTAAGACATTAACGAGTACAACCCCCCTCTCTGCGGGAGTGCTGGCTGTGACGAATTAAACCGGTTTCACAGGTATTTTCAAAGTAGAAGGGGGCGAGATTTCCAGCGAAAGACACCTCCCCCCTCCAAAGCCAAGGAAGTACAGTACTTACTAGTTAAGAAAGCTAGGCTCCCCAATGAAATTGCTTTAACATGCTAATGAGTTGGTGTAACAGTCCGGGCGTGGCAAGCTTCTAATGTCAACTCGACTCGATTGGAAGACAATGAACATATTCTAGCCCTAAATGAATTAATAGCAAACATGGTTTACATAGAAGACATTTTTCCAAGAAAGTTTATAATAATACGATCTATAGTTGAAATCTGAGCCTAAATAAAAAGAAAAGGCATTTTCAGAGAGCAATTACGCTGTGTTTATGTAGAAAAAGTGATTAGGTTTATGAGCAATCTAATTACTTATTCGTTTAAAACGCTATATAAAATAAAGTTTATTATTAATTTGCTGGACAGAGCGGTGAACATTATTATGGATAAGACAAAGATAACGATCCTGATCAGTTTAGAAATCTGTGTACGCTGTAAGGTTTTTACTTCTTAAGCTTTTAAAATACACGTTTCGAATAGAAAGAAATCATCCTCCTGGTACAATATGTATAGCAAACCAGCACGTCTTTTTTCTCCAATCAGAGGGGTTAGACGCTCGGTTAAAAGCAAAGGAGATTGTCTGTTATAATGGACAAAAAAACAAGAGTTCACTGGCATTATATCCTAGAAGACACAGACCGGCGCCAGACCGGGAGAATGCCCGCAGCGTAAAAGAAAATGCCTGATGAACTAGGGATTGGACAGTTTCCAAGTGCTTGTACAATCGATGGAAATGTTCAAATAAATGTGCAAAAGAAATAAACAAAATAATCATTTATTTCTTTATCATATTGGCTAGCTAATGTCCTCTCTTTGCTAGTTAGTGGCTGTGTTTCTGCGTTGGGTAGCAACGGGTGACTGTTCTCAGGCAGAAGATGTAAACAGCTTAATTTTCGTGTTAAGTAATTTTTTAAAATTAAAATTCATTCTATACAGCAATCGCATATTTGGGTACTGTTTCATAAAACTTTCATGCTTAAAATGTTTAGGGAGAAATGGAAGACTGGTGTGTATTTTTTCTTTAAACTACCAAGACCAGCCACACACAGCACAGTTTACGTACAGTACATACAGTAATGTTTATGTTCCTAAATTAATATCGTTTATGACCTTCAGATGCGTTATGCTCCTCTTCTTTTTATGCTCAGCTACTAAAATTTCCCTTTAGTGGTAAAATTCCATATAAATATTCAAAACTAAGCGGATTAAAATGTGCACAGTAAAGACATTAAATGACTAAATCTTTTCACTACCAACCAATGCACCACGAGTGCCCCTGTCGGTCATTTTGGCCAGCCAATCACTTACCGCGGTGCCCTACAGTGCCCCGCGGTGGCTTGTGGGTAGATTACCGTACCGCGGGTTTGTACCGCTCATTTTGAATGGCTGCATCTGTACATAATACTGCTGACAGCAGGAACATTCTTATTCTTTACTCAGCAGCTTATTAAAAAAAGCAGCCATGCTGTTCAAACTGTGTTTTTTTACACAGAAGAGTGACACAGCTTCGCGTTGTGAATCTGTTTATCCATGTTTACAAAGAAAGTGGACTGCAGTAAACTACCTGTTATATAGATAGATATATTTAGATATTTAGATCCTCAGTGCTTGTATGATCGATGGAAATGTTCAAATAAATGTGTTAAAGAAATAAAAAAAATAGTCATTTATTCCTTTATCATATTAGCTAGCTAATGTCCTGTCCTTGTTAGTTAGTTACTTGTGGCTGTGTTTCTGCGTTGAATAGCAACGAGGGACTATATTCTCAGGTGGAGGAATGCAAACAGCTTAATTTTTGTGTTAAATAAATTTTTTTAATTAAAGTTCATTCTATACAGCAATCGCAGATTTGGGGACCGTTTTATAAAAGCAATAAGTCACTCGAGGCCTGTGCTATATCGTGGATATAGTCACAGTTAAAAGGGTTGCCGGCCCTCTGCATCGCGTCGGGCCTAACAACACCTTTTAACTGTGACTATATCCATGATATACTGTAGCACGGCCTCTCGTGCCTTATTGGTTAAATAATTAGATTCTGAAAAGTATGAATTTCTTTTACTGCGATAACAAGCGCAAGTATTCATGGAAAATGATAATCACTTAACTCACTTTGAACGTTTGTGACATTTAGAAAAACCAACAAATTCAATATAGTGTTGATAATATTTAGTCAGTTATAATAGTAGCAGTTTTAAATTATTCGTTATTATTAATAAATGACTTAGCTTCAAACTTGTGATATTTTGAAATATAAAAAATGTCACTATATTGTAGTGTCCATAATATTTGCTATTTTAGTTTTTCAAAGAAATAATAAAATATTTCTGCATAATTAATTATTTATGATAAAGGTGGTAGGTTGTGTACTTTTGTCCAACTGAGCAATCTTGCTTTCATAAAATATACCAACTTTTTAATGTATGATGATTAATTTAGCAGTAAGGCTTATTAAAGTACAGGAAATAAGTTTGCTGCTCCCTTGCCAGTTCCTCTCTCTTTCATCTCAGTGGTGCTTGATACAGAGAGGCCATTGTATTTGCTTCACATTAACGGTGTTTTTCTAGCCAATAGAGTGTCCTGATAAGGAACAACTCTCAATGCTGAGATTCTCCAGCAATCTTAATAAATGGTCATCTGTGGTGCCTTAAAGTCTGGAAAATTCCAAGGGAGTCTCATCCCAAGTTGTTTACAACTCTAAGGTCAGAGTGCATTGTTAGTTATCATCAGCCAATCAGGAACTGGTAGGGCAGGGTAACCCCATGTGGGTCTGGGATGCCCATGAAACTTTCAACCAGTGAAGAATCGTAGTTCCTCCATGTAAAACAGACAGCACAGGGCTTCCTCTCAGCGCCTCCTGGACATTTATTGACTCAGCTTCTCCTGAACATCCTCAGACTCAGCTCGGACAATCACGTAACGGCCAGTGTGACCTTTCCTTTGTTCTAAGAGTCGAGAACAGAGGTTGCCAGTGCGTAACCAAAGGATCCACCCGAGGTTAGCCCAGCAGCAAGCCTTGTGAACCCACCGCTAACGCTCACCTGATCAACAAGTGAACTACGGTCGGAACTGTGGACAGCTGAATCTAAGTATTCAGAACTAACGCTACATCAGGAATGAACCGTTCTTCTTCCTGTCTAAAGAGTGTGACCTGCTTGGACCCTCAGTCACTTTTCTCCTGTGCAGAACTCTGCTAGTAAGCCAGAACTAACTAGCCGGTCTTCAGAGAGCCCACTGCTAGAGCATCGCAGCAGGAATCTCTCCCTCCTTCTCCCCCACCTCACACCGGAACAGCATTGCCTGGCACCGAGCCAGAGGATGCCGATTGGATGCAGCAACAGCTTGTCACTGTTCCCTTGTGTCCGCTGGGGATCTGAACCCACACGGATTGGGTGAGTATTCAACAATCTGCATTATAGCTCGAGAATTCAATTGTTACCTCAACCTTAGTTGATCAATTGAATTCCTATGAGTGATGTTCTTGCTTTTGAGTATCTAGTTTAGAAGTTGTAATCCAAGTTCATTTACAAAACGGTCTAAATGAATGATATACAGTACTGAATGTATGTCCCTCTTGGTATTTGTAACTCTTCGTGATTGAATATATACCTTTTGTATTCTGCTAACCCTCACGATAAGATCTGTTATGTTTATATGCACATTTTATGCATTAATAAATGTATTCTCGTGTATTAGTATCCGTGTGTGTGCGTTGTTTGAGTTACCCCCCAAGGTTGATTCTAATAGCCATCAAAGAATCATTTTGTGACTTACTGCTACAATTAATATTTGTCCCAGTTAAGCACAAAACCCCAACATTTACTGGAGCCTCGTGAGAGGATACCTACATTAACATGCAGTTTAAATTTAAAGGTCTAAAAAGTATACAACTTAAATTCTTAATTGAATAAAGATTGTCCCTCAGCAGTGATCTGGATTCGAAACCAGATGTTTTCTGGTGACAGCTCAAATGCTGTACAGGAGAGGTTAAGCTTTATTAGCTCCGCCTGCCAGTTTTACAGGGTGATTCCAGATACTATTAACATAATCTAATTTGCTTATGGTATATTGAGGTAACTGCGACGCCCATCGCATTGTACCGCACCATACCCCGCTTGTTTTGAATGGCTGGATCTGTATAACTGAATGTCCATCAAAGTTTAATGTTAGTATTAATTTTGAACTGCATTTATACTCAAATATACCAGAGGAGGGTATATAACTACGAATTAAATACCAAATTGTAATTAATCATAAAACAAATGAGTACAGCAGCTGTATGTTTTAATTGGAACATGAATCGTATTATAGTGGCTTTTATTTCCATTGATAAATGATATAGATTCACATGTAGGTCCTTCAGACAAATAAGCAAACATATAGCTATTTTGGTTTTATGTATGGGCTACATTTGTGTCTGCAATACTTTAAAGGTAAATCTTGTGCACTTTCAGGGGCTACATTTGTTGCACTTCATTTAAGAGTCTTTTTAATTTGTGGATTTTTTGTTTATGGATTCTTGTAAGACAGTGAGTTACAAATATGTTTAGTAATGACTTACAAAGGCATGTACTGTATATTCTTTACAGCAGGGTTAGTAAATTGTTACAACAAGGACCAGCTAATGTCCAGTAGCATTACCAATTTTATTTCTTAAACAGAACTAGCATTCATATAAGGAGCTGGTACATAGACATGGATTTAATCTAAAAGTAATATATGCAGTATATATCAAGAAATTTCTGTAACAAATATTTTTTTCAGGTCATCTGGTTATCACTGGTCATCTGACATTATGAGCCTTTGGAATTATATTAAAAAAGCATTTTGTTTGCCTCTCATTTGGTCTGTGTACCCCGAGCCAGCAGCACTACTGTGGCATGAGTAGTCCTACACACCTTTGCTATCGAATGGGTAGAGCCACCTGTTCCATCTCCAAGACACTCTATTTCAACATGACTTCTTCAACAAAGTTGGTATTTCTGTCACAGCCACAGGACACAAAATGGTCAGTGTTCCGAAGAACTGTAATAAGTATTCACTTTTAAAAAGGTGAGGACAAGAGTTTTTTTCTATATTTCCCTACACAGATGCAGCCATTCAAAATGCACAGTACAACCTCGTACCGTGCAAAATTATCCACAGTTCACCGCGTTTTACCACAGTATGTGATTGTCTGGCCAAAATGACCGATAGGGGCACTCGTCTGAATGCGTCTGAAGGTCATAAATGATATTAATTTAGGAACATAAATATATTATGTAAACTGTATATGGGTGGTATTGGTAGGTTTAACAAAAAATACACACCAGTATTTTACTTTCTTCCTAAACATTTTAAGCATCAAAATCTTTCATTCAGTTACATACTGTGGTTATTTTGGAAACGTTTTTACGTGCTCCTTCTGACTATATTAAGTTTATATACTTCATAAAAAGTTATAACGTTTTAACATTTCCTATGAATATTTGCACTCGATATCGCAGTAAAAAATGCATACTTTTTAGAATTTCATTAATAAGGATTATAATATTGAAACGCATATCTAAAGAAATTAATAACTATATAATTATATTCATAAAGATCAAATTATCACAGTAGTACAATTTCTTTGTAAATGTCTGTATCAGTTTGGTGTAATGGCTTAGGTGTGTGCCTTGCATGCTGAAGGTTGGGGGTTTAAACTCAGATGTAACCATGATATTTCTTTTAAAAACTAAAATAGCAAATATTTTGGACACTTTATTGACATTTTTGAAATTTCTTAATATCACAACATCTTTGAAGCTAAGTGATTTATTAATAACAACAAATAATTTCAAACTGCTACTGTACTGCCACTACAAGCTTCTGGGAAATACATTTGTCCTGCATCAAAGTTTAACTTGTTCAGAGCGTCCTACATTACAAATTCCAAGCGTTTCAGTTTGTCTATTGCTACAATATCGACAGCAATGTACTTAAAAGGAACATGTCAAAATGTTTCCAAAATAAGTACAAGTGAACGAATTGAGGGATTTGATAATAATAGAGAAATCATAACAATGACCCCATGTTGCTAATCACGCATACCCATCTATACTGTAATCCACATTCTTTGTAAACACATTTTATTTTTAATTTGACTCATTTAGGCATGAATTGTGAGAGAGTGATAGATGGAGACAAATAATGTCAGTTACCCTCAGTCACCTGAACAGCTGATGCACTGAAGAATGCCTGAAGGATTAGCCCATTAAGAGCGAGTGTTTTTTAAACAACCCGAGGGGAAGGAAAAAGGCCCACGTTCATTTTTTTCACTGACAAAGTTAATTTGTGGTGCATTGGTTGTCAGTGAAACAATTTAATCATTTAATCTCTTTACTTTTAATCTGTTTTAATATGCTAAATGTTGAATATTTACATTGAATTTTACAACTAAAGGGACATTTTAGTAGCTGAGCATAAAAGTGGAAGTGGAAACAGTCACCAGCTTTAGGTTTTGGGGAATTCACATCTCTAAAGATCTAACCTGGACTGTGAACACTGACTCTATCATGAAGAAGGCTCAGCAGCGCCTTTATTTCCTGAGGTGCCTCAAGTGATGGGGGATGCCAGTACCTTTGTTGGTGAACTTCTATCGCTGCACCATCGAGAGGATCCTCACCAACGGGATCACCGTGTGGTATGGCAGCACCTCTTCTCGAGAGAGAAAGGCACTGCAGAGAATGGTCAATATGGCCCAGAAGATCATCGGCTGTGGAAGTGGAAATCTAATAAGTAAATTGATTCTTAAAATGTAGAGAGCTTTGCAAAAAATATCTTGGTGCTTTTAGATAATATATTTCAAGGATGTAATTGCTGTGCTACAGTACATGCAGAATTTTAGAAAACACTGCGTCAACAAAGTACACTGTTTAGGTTACTTTAGAAGACAATGTACCAAAACAATATATGCTGTCTGGGTCGTTAGAATTAGCTGAAAGTAACTGATTAGCTTTGAATAACAAATCTAGTGCTTCTTCTCTCGCTGTATGATGTAATCTGTTTTGTCTTAGGGAAAGGGGAAGTTTTTGAAGGGACAAAGCACTGAGCTTTTTTACAGCGCAATGTCTTATAAAAACCCTGTACTGCTTGTAACAAATTGAGTCTCTGGTTGCACTTTGCGAAGTGGCAGCAGGGCTCCCAATATTGCAATATTGAAATAAAGAACTTACTCAGGTGAGAACTCTCTCTTGTGGCTTCCTTGATAGTTATATTTCCATGACAATTTGGGGGCTCGTCCGGGATCACAAACCTGAGCGCGAACGGCTGCTGAAACTCCATCCGGACCCGGACAATTTTAGCAAATTGGACGAACCTCGGAGGATAAACTGTTTATCCTTCCAGAGACACGTCTGGAGAATTGGCAGCTGTCTGACGTCAGTAAGTGATCCTTTAAAATTAATAGTTTGAGAAGCGAGCCACAGGGGTGTTCTCACGCGGGTTTGATGAGTCCAGGACTCATATAAAGAACTTATCTTAACACAGACGTGTGGTTTTTGCTCTGCGGAGTAGTTAATGTGATAAGGTTCTAAGTAAGGCACCGATCGGTAAAAATGGGAAATTAAAATTCAAAGACGAAAATGGGACCGAGCAGTCCAGCAAAAGTACATGTACGACAAATTCAGAGAAACAATTATAGCCTGGGTTAGAGTAAAAAAAAAAAAATTATGTTCATGAACTGTAAAGCTAGGGTAATAGGTGTAAGGGAACTTGCACATAATTTATATATGATAATTAGGGGCCCATAACTATGAAGGATCTTTGTAAGTGAATCAGAATGGACAGAGGAAAGTTGAATTAGGAAAAAGAAGTTTCCTGAAGAAGGGGAAACTTAGAAGAGAAGGAGAAGAAAGGAAAGAAATTGAATTGGAAAACTTATGTAATGGAAAGAGGAATCACAGAAATAATGGGAAGCTTCAAAAAAGACTAGTCTTGAAAGTAAAGAACAGCAAGCTGCAGCTAAAGTCATGGCCATGCGTACTAAAAAGAAAAAGTCTCCACCGAAATTAGAAAGCGGCCCAAGGCCAAAGCCTTTTCACTTGTTTGTGAAATGCCAATGTGCACTTTTCCAGGTCCAGAAGGAACTCCAGCATATGTACATTGACATTGGTCTCCTATTGAATTATTTGCATTAGTTAAGTCTTTTCCTAAATTGCCTGATGACCGTAAAGAATTTAGAAGAAAGGCAAGCCTTGTTCTTGATTGTCTTAAGCCTAATTACAGTGACATAACCTTGTTGCTAGATCATATTGTTCCTAAAGGTTTACAACGTCCTCTAAAAAGGAGGAGGCAGATTGGCGGATACATGACCCAAATGATGAAGAAGTATCCATCTAAATTAAACCACACGGACATGGAGAGGAAAAGATAGGTGGCCGATTCTAAAAAGAGGTAAGGACTCCTCTTTTCTAAAAAGTCCCTTGTCCTCTCCATGTTGCTGTGGTGGGTTCAGGGTTTTCCTGAAGCTGAAGCGAGTACAACAGAAAAATGAGTTAATGGTGTATGTGTTTTAGATGCCTGTTTTGTGAAGGTGGGGTAGAAAAAGAGGGATTGCTGAAGGAATAGCGTCTCGCCCTGCCCGTGCAAAAAAATCCAGGTGTTGCATCCTGGTACACGACTGCAGTACGGCTGAAGGTAATAACTAGAACTGTACTTGCAGAAGAGCCGAAAATGGTAACTCGATTCAACTGTGTGTTTAAAGCCAGGATTTGGAACCTGGTCCATGTTCCCGAATTGTGATAGTTCGTCAGTTTGTCTCGACTGGGGGATTCCGCGGGGCGCGTGGGAGACGTGAAAATGGTTTGGTGTGAAGAAAAAAAGTTTGATTAATCCAAAGTGAAACTTAGAAGAAATATTGACTGTCAGACGGAATTTAGGCTGAACAGGAATGTAGAAAAGTGTATGAACATTTGGATAAAAATAAACAATAGTTAGAGGAATATTTGAGAATTCAACAGAATATCATAGATGAGACGCAAAAATCCCTGATGGAAAAGTTAAAAGCAATGGCTGAACGAAACGAAGTTATATATGCAGAAAACGAAAAAGCAAAAGAAGAAATAGAACGCCTTGAGAGAGAATCTGGGAGAAGGGTGGGAATTAGTGTGGAGATTTTTGAAAGAGCATTACCCACCGAAAACTGATTAGAGAAAAGTAACAGCATGTCAGCAGAAGGAAGTGAGGATGTTTTCAGATTTTACAGAAAGGTTTATAGCTTTATGGATAGTATACTCGGGGTTAGCCGATGAAAAGGAAGTGAATGAAGATACTTCCACAGTAATAAAACAAATTTACTTGAGTGTGTTAAAACCTGATGTTGCCAAGAATGTACAACTATGCTTTCCTGATATTACGGACAGCGGAGACAGATTTGATTTAATAACTCGCGAAGCATGCATGCAGAAGTGCGAGCGCTGCAAATGGGAGGTAAAAAGACTCCCAAGGAGGAGAAAAGGGAGCCGCCAGTTTGTCGAAATTATTGTGCGACTTTCATGTTATACCGAGATATAAAACCCCAAAGACAAAACTACTAATAAGCTGGTGTGCAGTTACTAAAAAAAAAATGTGTTTTTTGGAGAAATTGGAAGAAAGAGGCTTGATTTCACAATTAAAGAACATGTCAGAAGCTGAAACGAGAGCCGTGCGTGAACTAACAGTTTTAATCTAGTAAACCCCTCTGTAGGGGTCACAGGACACAGGAGCACAGCTGTCCTGTTTTTAGACTAAAACAGCATAAAAATGTGATATAAAGTTTTCTAACAGGTAACAGGAGGCTACAGGAGAAGGAGTGCAAGGGTTGTGTTTAAAGCAAATATAAGCTGTCACAGTCTGCTTGGGTAAAGATGTACAGTTTCAACTACTGATGTGGGTGGGGGACACCCCAGACCTATTTTAGGCCCAGACTGCAGCATTTTATAAGGAATTACTGCATGAAATAGCATTTATGTAAACTAACTCAATAGAGTTATGTGATATTGTGATTGTTTTACCTAATGAGGAAATCCATAAGGCCGGGCTACTCCAAGTACTGGATCTTGAAAAAAAAAGGAGTATAAAAAATTGCCTTGACCCCTGCAGCAGAAACCGGTTTTGATGTTTTGAGACAAGCTTTCTTGCAGCCACTGGCCCTGGACTGGATTCCCTCAGACGGAACATCTGTATGTAATCTGTATGTAAGTGAAATAAACGGGTTGTGAGCTGTTGTGCTGGTGCAGGAGCATGGAGATAGGCATCGTCAGGTGGGTTATTATTATTCAGGACCCCTCGATGCGGTGGCCAAGGGGCCGTGTTTATGTGTTGTGCAGGCTACCTGCCTGGCTGTATAAACTGTGAATAATCTGGTTTAGAACTAGCAGACAGAATGAAAAGATTTAATTGAAACTTGTAATTATGCTAAATGGAAAATTGTAGCAATTTATATAGACTGTATATATACATTTGGTGTATGCCACAATTTTGGATGGCAGTGAAGGAATAGGGATTTCCCCAACATGGCAGGGACTCCAGTTAAGAATGCTGGGTTTGTCTCTGAACTGTTAGAAGCTTTGCAGCTGCTGACTGAAGTAGCTGTGGTAAAGTGTAAATCACATAATAAAGAAATGTTTCCAGTAACTCGAGGGAACAACTTTGCAGATGTAGCTGTCAGGTGCGCAGTCCTGGTAGAACAGGAGTCTGAGACCCCTGTGAAACCTCTGTTGGTGAAAAGGGGACAGCTACAGGATATTCAGGCTGAGGCCTCTAAAGCAGAGAAATGGACATGGTTAGAAAAGAGTGTGGTGCTGCCAGCACACTGGACGCCCTGCATGCCCTCACAGCCTAATGCCCTTTGTAGCTCGACAAATGCACTCTGTCGGACACCTGGGTGTGAGTCAAATGGTGTGCTGGTTACCCAAACCCCAATGGTGTGCTGGTATCTCAATGTGATGCTTATCAAAGGAACTCAACTACAGTTCAGGTGCAGGTGCTACAGCTCAAAAGGCCTGCTCCTGAGAAACCTTTCATGCAGTAGCAAATGTTTACAATTTACAATTGTAAAGGGAAACCTTGGCTCTTATAATCCCAGTGGGTTGCTGTCACTGCCTCTGTGTCTACCAAACACTTGATGATGGAGATAAGCCCTCGGTGGGCACTGCCCTACCGCTTGTATTATGATCAAGGGACAGGCTGTGGCTGCATTATTCGGGGTGAGATGGACTGAGATCACCCTCAGTCTGCTGGAACAGTGGAATGAAGGAACAGAAGTCTAAAAGATCGACTAGACATCAGACTGAAGGAACGCCATGGGATGCGGGCTGGATCAAACAGAACTGTGTAATAGAGCCTGTTTGATATCATCACAGGTCAATCAACGAAACTTCCTGGAGGGATGAATTTGGCTAATGGATTGTTGAATTTGCTAATTCTCTATTGTAGTATTGTAGGTTGTTAATTGAAGTGGTGCACGGGGCTGGTGAACAGGTGCTGGACACTTGGAGACCTCCAGTAGAGGGAAGACACGACCTGATACCTGGCGAGTGGGTGTGGTGAGGAAGATATACCCTGCCAGATGTTGCAACCCTGCTGGGAAGGACCATATCAAGTGCAACTGACTACCGACTCTGCCATCTGAGTGACAGGATGAGATCGCTGGATCTACGCATTTCGCTGACACCGAACCACTGCACCAGAGACTGAGTGAACATTAATTATTATATTGTCACTGTTTCTGTGTTTGTTGAGCTTCCTGAGGGGGGGCAACAGTGTACCTGTTAAGTGTAAGGAGCTTTACTTTGATAAAATGGGGATATGGAATCAATACTTTATCAGTCAGCCACAAATAATAATCAGAGCTCATGTTGGGATTGTATTGCTATAAAAGATGCTCATGGGAGTAATCCCCTTTGATAGAGGTGATTATTTAGGTTTATTGGCATGGGTAAATAGCCCTGCTTTTAGTCTGAGTGTAACTCAGATGTATTAGAATGGAAATAACTGTATGCTCCTCGCTATAATCACAGTTTTAGGCCATTCTCTATTAGGGTGATAGACAGCTGTTTAGGTGAGCAAAGACTAAACAGTACTTGTATTCTAGACAATTATTGGCAAATGAATGACTTAGCAAAGCACATCTATGATGAAGAAAAATATATATCATAATTATAATCCAGATGATTGGGGCATTGGTGCATGGCTACAGTCTGTGCTAGGAACCTGGAGAGGGTCTCTGGTTCAATGCATATTTGTGTGTCTGGTATTATTCGTTATGATCAAACTGTTAATATCCTGCAGGTGGGATTTACCTGTGCTGTAAGAACTAATGCGTGAATAAGGAGACTGGATTCTGGTGAAAGACAGGAAAAAGAGGTGGTGTTCGCTCAGGTGGAGGGGGCCGTGCCAGGTGCCCTGAATTCATGGTTCCCACTGTAAAAAGGTCACAAACGAACTGAGCAAAGCACAGGAGTGATGTCTCCACAGGGATAGATGGGGATCACATGCTTGGGACTGATGTGCATAGCCTTTTTCATTTTTATGTGGAAGCCTGTCACCACCCAGAAAGAGGAAGAATCTAAACGCGAAGCCTCTTTGTATACAAACTGGCTGAATGAAACTGATAATGAGGGGGATATGAGTAATTTCTGGTATAAACTTATAAATCATACTGTAAAGTTAAAGAAATTTAATGCATCTTGTTATGTATGTGCTTTAATGCCTCATTCTACAGCCTCACCCATTTCTCTCCTGGTTAGAATCACTGTTTGGGCCAGGGGGAATGTTTTTCTTTAAGTTACTAACACCGATTATAGGGGCTGTGATACTTGTCTTCCTGTTTTTGTGTTGCTGTATGACTTGTATTATTCCAATGCTTTGAAATATGGTAATGAATATGTTTGCGCATCAGTATGTTCTGATAAGAACGCAAGAATCCGAAGTATGGGAGCCTCCTGGGAGTCCATATGAAGAATCTAACTTTTAATCATTTTCAAGAATAAAAAGGAGGGAATTGAAGTGGAAATCTAATAAGTAAATTGATTCTTAAAATGTAGAGAGCTTTGCAAAAAATATATTGGTGCTTTTAGATAATATATTTCAAGGATGTAATTGCTGTGCTACAGTACGTGCAGAATTTTAGAAAACAGTGCGTCAACAAAGTACACTGTTTAGGTTACTTTAGAAGACAATGTACCAAAACAATATATGCTGTCTGGGTTGTTAGAATTAGCTGAAAGTAACTGATTAGCTTTGAATAACAAATCTAGTGCTTCATCTCTCGCTCTATGATGTAATCTGTTTTGTCTTAGGGAAAGGGGAAGTTTTTGAAGGGACAAAGCACTGAGCTTTTTTACAGCGTAATGTCTTATAAAAACCCTGTACTGCTTGTAACAAATTGAGTCTCTGGTTGCACTTTGCGAAGTGGCAGCAGGGCTCCCAATATTGCAATATTGAAATAAAGACCTTACTCAGGTGAGAACTCTCTCTTGTGGCTTCCTTGATAGTTATATTTCCATGACAGTCTCACCGAGATTAAACAGCTCTATGAGGACCGCTGCCATGGTAGAATTCTGGCCATCACAGAGGACAGTCACCACCCCGGGCACTTACCACCAGATTCCTCAATAGCTTCTATCCACAAGCAGTGCGATTGGCGAACACATTTAGCCATCCCTCTCGGACCACACCTACACCATCTACCTCATTATGATTTCTTATTTATTGCACATCTCCAGTCATTGTTTACACGCCTGTATTGTTTACATTCATACTGTCTATATGTTTACTTGTACATTGTCTACTGTTTGTTTGTATATTGTCTTAATGCACTGTTTGCGCTTTGTGTTTTTACACTTGTTTTACAATCGAGAGACTTTCTGTAAGTAAGAATTCCATTGTACCAGTATATGTACCGGTTACATATTGCAATAAAGTTCAAGTTCAGGTTCAAAAAGCGCATCTGCAACGTAAAACAACTGGTTTGACATGTACAGTAAATGTGAGACCTGTGGCGCTTTCAATGCATATCCTACAGTGTGAGCTCATTTGCAAGGCTATTAAAAAAGGTTGATCAAGTTCACAGTCTGGGTGTGGCGAGTTTTGTCTGTTTCCAGCCAGTCTTGGACGAAAGGAACCTGTGTTTCATTGGAAGGTTCATCTGTTGTACTCGTACATGAGAATATAGGGGAAAGGTAAAAGTGCCCGCGGTCAATTTTTCACTGACAGACAAAATTGTGTTGTGTTAACAAACACTCTGCTTAACAGAGCCGATTGTCAGAGCAAGGTGACTTTCTGCTATCTTAACCATTTTTTACAGCTTTTAAAGTCACACAATGTTTGAATTAGGCAGGAACACGTCATTGTATCTTATTTTTTATGTCCTTTTTTAAAATAAATATGGAGCAACCAGCAATCAAATGTCCTGTTTTTTCTTAACACTCATTTTTCCATACTGTAGTTTGAGTCTTTGTGTAAGCTGTAAGTTCTTTTTACTTCTTAAGTAAACATTTGAAACACTTTAATTTTGTAAACGCAACACAAATTCCGTACAGAAATAAAATAATGTTTTCTACAGGTGTTAAGCAGATTAGCAGGTTGCTGACAAAATAGCGCACCGTCCACTACTGCCCAGTGATATAACTTTAATATTGTAATGCATACGGCCATCATTGCAGGTTGTTCGAGCCAGTGCAGTGACGTCACCGCCCTTCCCTGTGAATAGTAGGGACCATAGCCGTCTGGCTGACGGGAGATTTCCCTCTATCTCAACTGACTGGGTCCATGATGAGTGACGCCGGAGGCCTGGGTTTGAGTCCTCAGCAGTGGGGGGCCAACCTGAGGGAGCAGCAGCAAGGGCGCATACCTGTATGAGAGTGCTACAATATAAACAAGGTCTAGTACCTGGCGCAGTTTAAAAAAATACTGCATATATTTTGAATTAATCGAAACACCTGATCATCTACTGTAAAGCTTTCACTGCTTTGTTTGTGTATATCCCAATCGCAGCAGGGGCAGGGTGCGTGGGGAAAGGTTTAGGCTGCAATTGCAATTGAAATTTTGCTGCCTAAGTGAATTCTCGTACTTGACTGAGAAAACTTTAGAGAACTAGAGAACATTTTTTATTTAAAAAAAATTGTAAATATGATGTTTACATTGGTGCTTTTATAGTCACATTAACATTGGAATGTTCTTACAAGTGTAAAAGAGGCAATACACAACGTGTTTCCTCTTTAACTCTTCAGTTTACAAAGAAATTCTGCCAGAGTCACACAACATTGTCCAAAAATACTCTTCTTGTGTCTAATTTCTAGTTTAGCAGGATTTGCACGATAAGCACATTGTTTAATGTGGTTGACATTACCCACTTCTACATCGCTGTACAACACAGGTTTGAGTCGGAGTGTCTGTTAATAAAAGAGAGCGCATTCCAATACATAAAACTACTGCAGGATTTCTTTATCCGTTTCAGCTAAATGAGGGGAATTAAATCAGTCAGAATCTCGGAGTGCCAATTGTAAAAATAACTTTTCTTCCCTCTCTTGTTTAACTTAAAGAATTTTGTGAAGAAATCCTTAATCACAATACCAACACTTAATTTATCCAGATACACAAATTCATGTCAGAGCCAAGAACAAGCTATAATAGTGGACTATTTGTATGTATTCACCATAGAAACAAACCGAAAGTAATACTCTGATTACGCTTTGAACCATTGGGTGCAGTGCTTTGTCCATTACCACTATAAGGACAATGAAAGTTTTTTTAAATAAACGAATGTCAAAATGTTTCCGATAATGTCCACCTGTGATATTTTAGCTGCTTAGTTACACTATTCCATATTCATATAACTATCAAGTGATGTTAAATCACTACAACATTTATCTTTTTACAATAACAGCAAGTGGTGTTCTTGCGCTGTATTCCTAGAAAAGGATAAAAAGT